>NC_086318.1:270026990-270146990 GCF_036172605.1 Pelobates fuscus | reverse complement strand
CCTCTGCCATTTAGGAGTTAAATCCCTTTGTTTATGAACCCTAGTCACACCTCCCTGCATGTGACTTGCACAGCCTTCCATAAACACTTCCTGTAAAGAGAGCCCTATTTAGGCTTTCTTTATTGCAAGTTCTGTTTAATTAAGATTCTCTTATCCCCTGCTATGCTAATAACTTTCTAGACCCTGCAAGTGCCTCCTGTATGTGCTTAAAGTTAAATTTAGAGATTGAAATACAATTATTTAAGGTAAATTACATCTGTTTAAAAGTGAAACCAGTTTTTTTTTTCTTTTTTTTTTCTCATGCAGGCTCTGTCAATCATAGCCAGGGGCAGGTGTGGCTAGGGCAGCATAAACAAAAACAAAGTGATTTAACTCCTAAATTACAGTGAATTGAGTATTGGAATTGCAGGGGAATGATCTATATATTAAGCTAAAGTAATTTATGTGACTATAGTGTTCCTTTAATGAAATGACAGCAACCCTTAGATCAAGTAACATCAGATATAAATGGAACTTTCCTGTAGCTCTTGCAGTATCTTATCATGATCAGCTTTACGTATTTAAAGACCCTGCATTGGCAAAAGAAGCCATTCTAAAATGGAAACTCTAAGTTCTAATCTAATTAACAATTTCCCGACCGCGGACGTACCTGGTATATTCGATCACAAATCTGCACTTACCTGATCGTTGGCAATTCACCGCCAGCGATTGCCATGTGGCCTGGCATCCCAAGCAGTCCCCCTGCAGCTGATCCAGGCCACGTGATTGTGGGGTCCCATGGCCGGAATAGCCTGCTTGTGCAGTGCCTGCAGGGGGAGTGCCTGAGCTTGCACAAAAAATAGAAAGTAAATAAAAGTTATTAAACAGTTTAATAAAGTTATTAAAAGTACTTGGACTATATATAATATTTATAAATATGATCTAAGTACTTTAACCCCTTAAGGACCAAACTTCTGGAATAAAATGGAATCATGACGTGTCAGACATGTCATGTGTCCTTAAGGGGTTAAAATGCCCTTACACAATCCATTATTCTAAGTGTATTTCAATATTAATAAATATATAAACATATTAATTTGTTTTAACTGTATTTTGATATTCATAACATCAAACATTTTAAATTATGTTATAAATATGTGTGTGTATGTGTCTGCATATATATATATATATATATATATATATATATATATATATATATATATATATATATATATATTGTTTTTACACATAATTACAATTTGAGGGACCTGCCTGGCAACCCAGGCAGAAAGTCCAGAGAATTTAGTTTGCAAGCAATATATGATGAAAGCAACTTCGCCACTGGGTTTTGGAGGGGACTACTTTCCAGCCTTTTACCCTGTGACTATGGCCCCTTTAATTTATTGAGGTTAAATATACTATTTGTGCCTATTGGAACTTGGCACAATGTTCTTCAAGCTTTCAAAGCGGTCGAAGTGGCACTATGGATAGAGTTGAAGTAGTCAAAGTGGCCGCCATTCGACATTCAAACACGTGGCGGCGGCCATTTTATTTAGTTGAACTGGTTCAGCTGTGTTTTGTCGTCAAGTTCATGGAACTCAAATCGGAAACGTGATGGCACGAACACCGCTGAAAAGTTACCTTCCAGAAAACTTCAACAATTCGAACGGGAGTTGAACGGTGTTCGGTGAGTTGAAGCCCATGACAAGGGACACACATTAACTATGGTCATTCACCATTCCATTCGACATTCAAACGGTACTTTGACTGTTTATAATAAACCAATCGCACAGCCTAATTCTCTGGAACTGTTTTGCGCATGAAACCATGCATGTGGTCAGTCAAAAGAGACTTCCAGGAATTTCCTGAACCCCTGCACTGATCTGGGTAATTTTTGGATATGTTGTTCTTGGGGTACTTATTGGACTTTATAAAAATGTGTGTTTTTTTCTGCCTTGGGATAATTAAGTTAAAAGTTATCTGCCTAAATTATATCACAGGCAAAGGGGAGGAATTGTGTACTGTATGTGAGAGTGCCGTTCATTGTTACATTGTTTTTATTGGCTTGGACACTTTGTGTCCCTGTGCCCAACAAGGTCCACCTGGGCGTCACCTTTGTTGGGAAACCTGCATGAAAGGCCAGTGTGCCTCCATTAAAATTGAGTTCCTGTTTAACCCGCAACACGTAGCCTTCTCTCGTGATTGGGGGGAACTGCTATATTCACAATGGGTATTGCTATACTCTTTATACTATTCTGGGATCTAATCACTAGCTCTTCTAAGAGCTGTTTCTGCTACACTCTGCTGGAGAGGTTTTTCCCACACGGTCCTGGATGTCAGAGGTTTTTTCCGGGTGCGAGAAAGACAGCGAGATTCCAGTTAAGCTACAGCAGTTGTGGAGTCTGCGGTGCTTGTGGTGTCCGGTGCAGTGCTTATGATCTTCGGCGTCAACTAGGAAGCATCTATTGGTGGAGGTGCCCAGTCGGGGTGCCAGGTGATCTGTCACACCCTATATTTACCACTGTAACTTTCCACGACACTATAAAACCTGTACATGGGGGGGTACTGCTTTACTCAGGAGACTTCGCTGAACACAAATATTAGTGTTTCAAAACCATAAAACATATCAACAATGATATCGTCAGTAAAAGTGTAGTTTTTTGCATTTTACATACACAAACGGCACTTTGACTGACAATATAATTGTTGTGATACATTTTACTATTTTTGAAACACTAATATTTGTGTTCTGTGGAGTCTCGCAAGTAAAACAAAACCCCCATGTACAGGTTTTATGGTGTTTTCAAAAGTTACATAGTCAAATATTGTATTTATATTTTTTTACATTGCAATTTGACAGACTGGTAATGTTGCCTTTCAGACCGTATGGAAGCCCAGGAATGAGAATTACCCCCATGATGGCATACCATTTGCAAAATTAGCCAACCCAGTGTATTGCAAATGGGGTATGCCCAGTCTTTTTTAGTAGCCACGTAGTCACAAACACAGGCCACGATTAGCGTTCACATTCGTTTTTTTTTGCCTTTTTAACACACAGATATAAATAATAACTTTGGCCAGTGTTTGTGACTAAGTGGCTAGTAAAATAAAAAAGACTGGACATACCCCATATTGAATACCCTGGATTGTCTACTTTGTTACAATGTCACTATTGATACATTTTATATATACATATATAACTTTCACAAAAAAAAAAACTAAGAACATGTTAACATTGGGCATTTGTAAACTAAGGACACAATTTAGAAACTATGTAGCATGTTTTTTTTTGGGTGGTTGTAGATGTGTAACAGATTTTGGGAGTCAAATTTAGAAAAAAACTGTTTTTTTCCCCATTTTTATAACAAAAATGCTTATAGTAAATTATATGATATGATGAGGATAATGGTATCTTTAGAAAGACCATTTTAATGGCAAGATAAACTGTATATAATATGGGTGGGTACAGTAAATGAGTAAGAGGAAACTTAGAGGAGAAAATCATGTAGTTCACTTAAAGGGCCAGTGACAAACAATAACGTTTTGAAACCTGACATATTCATTGAAGAATCTTAACTGCTTCAATTGCTGCATCACTGCATGATCTCGTAAGCAACCTGCATTATATTATTTTGGAATATACCTACCTGTTTCAACCTCTGCAACTCTGCATGATCTTGTATTGTCTTATCCTAAAAGGTATTTACCTATAACTAGATGCATTGCAAAGTATCCTGGAAATCCTTAACTACATGGTATAACTTCAAGCTTTCTTGTATACAAAAGACTCTATTCATTTACTTATTATTTCTCTCTATGTTAATGTGCTGCTGTGGAGTTCTAGTAAAGAGATAATTAAGCATATATTTGATACCTGTCATTAATAAAATTAAGATTATAGTTACACTAAAGCTAGTATAATCTACAATTAGATCAATTTATCAAGATCAATGACAATGGGGAAGTATCTATTTCTGCAGTATGGTGTACACTCAAACGTTTTGCTAGGGGCCTTTTTAATAAAAGATATAAGAAAAACAAGCTAGATGGGCGCCAGAGAGATGCACGTGTTCGCGGCCATCTTACGTACGAACAGCAGTGTTTGCCAGCAATCATCTGGAACTGAAAACGGAGACGCAAACAGGCGAACACCGCTGAGATCTCCAGGATAGCATAACTTCGTGCTGGACCTACCAAACGGCCCACCGTTCGGTAGGACGATTACTCTTCGCATGGGGAGTACAGCGACCCCCGGGATAACTATGGATGGCAATGGGTTCGTGGAGTTTTACAGTACGAACAGAGACCGACCGCAAGGCCTAAACGTGTGGAACTATTTCCGGCTAGAAAGTCTGTGCGGTCGGTCAAAACATTGGAAACCCATAACATCCGAACGGGCTGGTTTTCGGATATGTTGCTCCTCTGAACAAGATCTATACAGCGGTGTAGGATTTAAAGGGGTACCCCCTGGTTTTGGGGTACATCCAGAACTTGGTCGAAAATATGTACTGTATAATTGGTTTAACTGTTTATCTGAGGGGAGGAGATGTGTGGGAGGTGATTTTATGCCTCCCCCTGGGAGTGTCCTGTTTGCATGTAACCACAATGAAAAGCAGGCTGGGCATCCCAGTCCTCAGTTCTTGTTTGACCCTCAAATCACAGCCTTGACTCGTTTTGTGGGCAGAAGGGTATCCTAGCTGTGCTATAGCTAGTGGGATTATTCTACATTTACAGGACTCGTATGGAATACTATGGAAAGCAGCTTCTCCCCTCTTCAGCAATAGGAATCCAGACTATTAAGCGGTCCAGCTCTCAGCAAGACTAAGGGTAACCGTAACAGATGGACACAGGTTTCTTCAGGAAGGAAGAGATTCTTTATTCGATTCACCGACCGGGACTCAGAGGGACTAATGTCACCAAAATACAACAAGATCTGAGCCCCGAACAATAGTGTAGGTTCCTTATATAGGCATGCAACTCCACCCATAATCAGCTCCACCCACACATACTCTTACCCAATCAATCGAACAAGAACTAACTTCCTGTTTGACCACATGGCTTGCCCAGCACAATGGAGGAGGGGAATACTACATCCTGTATTCTCGCACATGCTCCGTACACTACTGATTGTATCTCTGCCACGTGCAACCAACCGACCGATACACCAGTATATGCACGTACACATACCACGTGGTAATCTCGGCCTACTAAATTTATTTTTACCGAGATTCCACCACAACCTGAGCGATCTGTTTCCTGCAATATACTTAGGTTGGCACTAGTGGCCTATATTCTATGACCCCAGCATGATTTATAACTTTGGCATTATGCCTTCTCTTCGTTAACAAGCTGTTACTGAAAGCATGTTCCACTACAACCTTCTTAGATTTATCTAGACTATGACCTGCTCATGCCATGCAATGTGTTTCTTCTCATTTAATATCATTCCCTAACAAATAAGTTAATGTCTCAATGTCATTCTTAAGTATTAAGTAAAAATAGTAAGAGATAAGAGTCTATTAAATCCAAAGGATATTTCTCAGGCCTTTGTAGATTCCTATACTTCCTTATATAATCTACCAGAGCCGATGGTTTCTTATTATTAGATAGATGAACTACTGGATAAATAAGATATTTCTAAGATATTCCTAGAAAAACTAAGACAGCTGAATACACCTATCAATATGGTGAAAATAATACATTCAATTAAAAAAAAAAAACATTTTCAAACCTAACAAAGCATCAGGTCCAGATGGTTTTCTAGCCTTGTTTTTTCTTTATATATATATATATATATATATATATATATATATATATATATATATATATATATATATATATAGATATATATATATATATATATATATATATATATATATATATATATATATATATATATATTTAAAACCTACTATCCTACTATTTAAAACCTACTTGGAGATTTCTATTACAGAACCTTTTTCCTAAAGAGATGCTGGTAGCTGAACATCTGAGGTTGGAAAATTATTTGAAGGGCTATTAAAGAATAAATGTTTAACAATATCCTTAGAAGAAATCCGTGTGGTTTGATGAAAGATCATGCCAAACTAAATCTATTGTGTTCTATGAATAAGTTATTAGAAATATAAATTAGGGTGATCTAGTAAATGTAACCTACTTGGATTTTACTATGGTATCCATTATAGTTGCAGACAAAAGGTTACTATTAAAATGGTAAAAAAATGATGAAAAAATGTGTTATAAAAAAACTGGCTAAAAGATAGAGTATGAAGAGTAAATCAAAGAAAAATAATATATGTGGAACATATGGCTACTAAAAAAATTACTTTTATTCCATACTAAATAAATATGTAGGGGAGCGTAATATTGAATTTCTTGACATTAATTAAAACTGTATGAATATCTAAGTATCCATAATGATAACCAAATTCCTTTTCAATTATGCCCTCTGATCTATAGAGGGTTTCTAATAATGAGGACTGACATCCCTTACTCCCATATAGATACTATCTTGAAAAAGTAATTCAGGGTAACTGTACTCTCAAATATTATATTGTGTGAATACACCAACAATGAACAAAGAATAATATAATTAGCAATACATTCTGTGTATTAATCTAAATAAAATCTAAATTCATATTAGAATGGTGTTTGTAATACTTGTCCAAGGTCTGAAGAGGTTGTCAGAATCCTATCCAAAATGATTTCCTATTTCCTATATTTGATCTCCTTCTTGGCAGGGTAGGATTTAACCCCTTAAGGACACAGCGTTAGAAGCTGGACTTACCCTTAAGGACACTAGCAATGTTTGCAATTTTTGCTGTTTGTGTTCAACCACAATTTCCATCTCTCTTATATTTTTTTTTTTTTTCTTATTTTTTTTTTCTGACAGTTTAGGCAATAATGTGTGCATAATATGTCAAGCTTAGGAAAAGTAATTCAACATAAATTCATTTATGTGTCTTGATTTATAGAGAACATAATATGTAAAGGATTTCAGCTTATTTTGAAAGTTACAGGTTAAAAATACAAGGACTATAACACAATTTTTAGATGGATGCACAGCATGATGATGCAGAGTGAGAACGGTGTGTCAACGTGGCGTGTGTGAGCTACGTAGGCCAGGTAGGCGAATGATGGTGCAAGGGGGAGCTTGTTCCAAGGATATTGCATCTCGAGAGGTGATCCAAGGTAGCTGCTCCTCATTTGAGGTCCTGGCGTCCAGAACCTACTACACTACAAGTGTCTATCGGACACACTTTAGACCCGAATCAGGAGACAGCCTGGAAGCGAAACGGTTGGAGGAAAACAACAACCCACCTATTATAAAGGCACCAGTGAAAATTGCTCAAAATCAAGTAGCAGCTGGGGAGAGCAGCAGCCGGACCAAAAGCTAATATTGGCATTGAAGAACTAAAGCTGCAATACATGGAGAAAACTCACTCAAACTACAGATAAGTGATTATAAAATTTACTATGTGTAATTTTAAATGTAATCAATAAGTTCTAGTAACAGATACTGCAAGAGCAGAAAACAAGACCAGAATATAAATATGGTAATCAACCATGTAACAGCAGATTTCTTTATTGTATAAATCCCAACTGCTAGTCTCACAACATTGGTCTTTAATTGATACAAAGCTGCCTTTTGAAATAGCCAGAGCAGTTGCTCATTATATTGGATAACAGCTAAATGACTCTAAAATCCTGCACAAGATACTTTAAGAATATAATCTAATCAAAATCCAGACTGCTGAAAAATAGCCATCATTAAAGATGTTAGCAGATATTTCCTTTGAAACTCAACAAACCAGGAAAAAATTTAGTGACTATTAGACATGTGCAATTCGTTTCGGTCCGAATATGAATTCGGACAAATTTCGGGCAATTCGGACATTCGGGTACTTCCGAATGTCCGAATTGCCGAGGTCCCGAAGTACCGAAATTACCGAATTTCCATAGTGCCAAAGTTCCAAAGATCTGAGGTGCCAAAGTTCCGAAGTTCCGAAGTTCCGAAGTGTCAAAGTGCGAAGTTCCGAAGCACAGTATTTCCTAAGTACTAATATACTTACTCGGTGAAAGAAGAAGAATGTTACATTGTAAACAATTTTAAATAAAAAGTATACAAACATAGCCAGGATTCAGCTGTAAGCAATTGCAACACTTACAACAATCAAGTAACATACATTCATAGAAAATGTAAGTTACTTGGCCAGTCAATGTAATGACAGGA
The DNA here is from genome assembly GCF_036172605.1 of Pelobates fuscus. Taxonomy (NCBI): domain Eukaryota; kingdom Metazoa; phylum Chordata; class Amphibia; order Anura; family Pelobatidae; genus Pelobates; species Pelobates fuscus. Next base: position 270,138,778 of record NC_086318.1, on the reverse strand, counting down.
AGGAATAAGTAGATAACTCCCTAATTCCCACGGTATTAGGGAGCTATCTACTAAAAGGCTGAAAGACCTAAATTGGTCTTTCAGACAAATTTACTAATACTAAGTAAATATTACTTAGTATTAGTAAATTATGCCCCTACTCGCTATACCGCGAGTAGGGGCATGTCTATTAAACAGTGAGCAGCCTGTGGCTGCTCACTGTAAAAAAAATAAGGTCCCCCCTTTAGTTTGCCGCGCAAGTGAGGGCTCGGGAGGGGGGGACTCACTGTTTAATAGACATGCCCCTACTCGCGGTATAGCGAGTAGGGGCAAAATTTACTAATACCAAGTAATTTTTACTTAGTATTAGTAAATGTGGCTGAAAGACCAATTTAGGTCTTTCAGCCTTTTGGTGGATAACTCCCTAATACCGTGGGAATTAGGGAGTTATCTACTAAGCGACTGTAATAGAAGTCCCGAGGTGCCGAAGTCCCGAAATTCCAAAATGCCGTAGATCCGAAATTCCGAAGTGTCGAAGTTCCGAAGTCTTGAAGTGCCGAAGTTCCAAAGTTGCCGAAGTTCCGAAGTCTTGAAGTGCGGAATTGCCGAAGTCCGGAATTGTGGACATCCCGAATTCGGGAATGCCAAACTGAACCGAAAATTTTCCCCATGCACATGACTAGTGACAATACCTGCAAGATTATATAAAATATTCCTTGGACTTCCCAATGAATATTAGGATGTCATATAAAGAGAAGATCTACACCTCTATGGAATCACTACATCTTAACAAAAATTGATTGCTTGGGGCCTATGGAATAATTAATATCAGATAGCGACTAGACATTGAGACTCTTCTTTTTTATTTTTTTTATTTTTTTACTTGGCTTATGGTATTTAGAGGAAGAGATCAGCAAATTGAATATAGAGGTTTTAGATATTTAGCATGTTCACTTATAAAGCACTATCAAATTCTAACTATGCAACAAGTAAAATCTCTAATATAATAGGATTTAATTTTCTATACATTGCTATGGGGCAATTATCACTAGCACTACATAAAGTATATGAGTTAATAATTTAATTAATTAACATTAAGAATGATCCAGACAGTGATCAATCTTGGATAGTTATCTTTCTCATTTCTTTTTTTTTTTCTTCTTTTTTTTTTTTAATACTTAGTTTGCAAATCTCACATATAAAGCACTATTGAATCACTATTGTCTCATTGAATGTGTAACGGAGCTCCCTGTACCTCCGACAAGGACCGCTTCCTAGCTGGAACAGGGGACAAACCACATTGGACGACACTTAGACCTGGGAGCTCTAGAGCTCTAGTCCTTACAAGGACTTTCCCCATTGAATCCCCTGCAAGCTAAAACAGCAGACACAGGGGTTAAATCTTTCTTCCCTTCAATAACAGAACGACACACAGTTTTGGAGTGCAAGCTGTAATGCTTTCATGGCAGCCACAACTGGCCTCGTATGCATGTCCCCATGCAAGGGGCACTCCCCCTTGGACCCGAGAGTAAACCACAGTAAAAGCAAATACACAATTACATTGGCGCTCAGGTCCAGGGCCCTCCCATACAAAATCAGATAATCCCTCCTCTGTGCCTGGGAGATAATTGGATCAGTAACTGTCCTAATCTAATCCATTTATCTCCATACTTTTTCCAAAACACCCCAAAAGTACCCTAAAAATGCATGAAACCCCACGAACATCCCCTGATAGCCCTGATCCGGGTAACCAACATATCCAAAAATCACCCAGATCAGTTCAGGTGTTCAGGAAATAGAAACATCTTATTCAGTACTCTGCCTTTGTTGTTGGACAAATATCAGTAGCACTTCAAAAAGCTTCTGTGTTTAACTAATCAAATTTAAGAATGACTCATATAATGATTAATCTTTATATGTATATATTTTATTTTCCTCTCCCTCTTTCACTACCACGCCCATAACGGTATAATGTATCTGGTGCCCTGGTGGAATGGGACATTTATCCTCTCTGACAGGCAGGAGGAGCATCTATAACACATCCTGTATTGACAAATGGGATTGTTTAAGATGTATTGTAGTTTTGTATGTTGATATATATGTTTTGGATTCACGGCAGACCACATCAGGGAAATTATCAGAGCGTATCTCACGGAGCACGAGACTGGATGACAAGCTTCTATTCGATGTCCCTTAAATTTGTATCAATTAATTCACATGGCTTGAATTCTTCTTACACAAGATTGTATCTTTATGATTTATTGATAAAAGAAAAAAAAATAGATGTAGCATTTATTCAGGAGACTCACTAGAAACAGGACCAACTTAAACTGTGTAAGTTTAGTAAATATCCTCACATCTATGTATCATATTTAAAAGATAGAAAAAAACAATGGGTTGCGTTGAATCACAGCTAAACATAAATTAACCCCTTAAGGATGGTGGGCATACTATGCCGTCTTTGCATACCCAGTCCTAAATGGCAGCGGGTGGCATAGTATGTCCACGCCATCCTTCCCACTTACTTGATCACTTGCGATCCCAGGTAGTCCCTCATGAGGCTAATATGGACCCCCCGGGCCATGTGATCGCGATGGCATCGAAATCACATGGGCGAAATACCTGTCCAAAGCAGTGCCTGCAGAGGGCCTGCCTCGGATGACCGACAGTCCCCACAGTGCGTGTAATAAAGTTTAAAACAGTTTAAAAACAGTTTTTAAATACATTATATATGTTTAGATTATATATATATATATATATATATATATATATATATATCGCTTTGTTTTTGGTTATTTTGCATTTTTCACACGCAAACAAATATGAACGCTAACTTTGCCAGTGTTTGTGGCTAAGTGGCTTCTAAAAAAGACTGGACATACCCCATTTGTAATACTTTGGGTTGCCTACTTTTGCAAATGGTATGCTATCATGGGAGTAGTTCTCATTCATGGGCTTCTGTTACGGTTCTCCCGGCAAAAAGGGGTTAAACCGCCGTTTAGTAGAGCTCCCCTTTTGCGGAGGTACAGGTACAGCTACTGTAGAACCCCAAACTCCCGAACTGGAACCAGGGAATGCTCCAAACTCACGAACAGTATACCCAGTAATACGCCAAACTCCCGAACGGTAATCTCAGGAATAGCTGCTAACAGACGAATAGACACACAGATACAAAAAATCCCCACAAGGCATCACAACTCCTCCGGGAGATAATTGGGAAGTAACTCAATTATCTCACCGGAGAGAGGCAAATCGCCATTACACATGTGGAGAAAATGAAACAGTGAAATACTGTAAAATATACAATGTGACAAATATTGTAACAAATACACACATGTAACATATCCCCAGATAGCTCAGGTCTGAGCCCCCATTAATACAGAAAAGCGCTCAGACCACACAAATAGACCACACAAACAGTTTAATTGCCATGGAGCCAAAGTCTTTAATCACCCGAACAGGCTCCATGGCATGCTATCTGGGTACCCTCATTCACATAATACAAAGTCACGAAAGCCGGTGTTAGGTTAAATAACTGGCGCACAAATCAGAGAAGGTTGTAGGCTCAGCGGAGCCTGCACGTAAAAGTGTCCGCTTTTAGTGCACTGATTTCGGGTTGAGCACCACTGGACGTCCGGGGAGCTTCAATAACACTGCCACCCTGTGGAAGCTATGTGTAACCGCGGCCACCCAGTAACAGTCAATTAAGCTGCAGTTAACCGCAGCTACTGGGTGGTCAATTGACGGCACATGCTAGCTTCAGGGAGGTGAATTGAAGGCACACGCCAGCTTCCCGGTGGACGCGCCTTTGTGCGGCTTTCGGTAGTTTAGCAGGGGAACACATAGGGACTGTACGGGCAGGGAAATAAACCGAACAAACAGACGAATGGAGTGAAAATAAATGTAATCCATATACAGACAGTTCTGTTACAGCTACCATTTGGTCTCAAAGGCAACATAACCAGTCTGGAAAATTTCAAGGTGTATAAACTGAAAAATTTAACATGTTATATTTGACCCTGTAACTTTCTAAAACACCATACAACCTATACATGGTGGGTACTGTTTTACTCGTGAGACATCACTGAATACAAAAATGTGTACTTTATTGCAGTAGCAGCTAACAGTAATGTAACAGATCCTTCCAACTTAGTCTTTTCTTTTGTTCGGTTCATGCCTCTGTTCGCCTGATTTCGTGCGAAGTCCGTATGTGAAATATAGGTGGCCGCCATTTCAGGACTTTACACGTGTTCGCGGCCATCTTGTGTGCGAACAGCGGTGTTTGCCTGTAACCGCATGGAACTAAAAACGGATACGCAAACAGGCGAACACCGCTGAGTCCTCCAGACCTCCATAAGTTCGCACAGAAACTACCGAACACCCCACCATTCGGTAGTTACACTCAGTTCCCTATGGGGATTTCAGCGAACCCCGCGATTCGGATGGATGACAAGATTTTCATACCGTTTTACCGTGCGAACAGAGACCGACCGCAAGGCCAAAACTCATGGAACTATTTTCGGCTAGTTGGTCTGTGCGGTCGGTCAAAACTTTGAAACTCTATAACTCCCGAACCGTTCATCCAATCGGGCTGATTTTTGGACAGAGTGTTCCCCTAACGAAGATCTCTCAAGCGGTGCCGGATTTAAAGGTGTACCCCCTGTTTTTGGGGTACATCCAGAACGGGGGCAAAATATTGTATGTTCTAATTGTATTATGTGGTTATCTGAGGGGAGGAGACGTGGGGGTGTTACCCTGTGCATAATTGGTTGTTTTCATCCTCCCCCTGGGAGTGTCCTGTGTGTACCCTTTTCTAATAAAAAGCAGGCTGGGTGTCCCAGTCCTCAGTTCATCTTGACCCTTCATAACGTAGCCTCGTCTCGTTCTTGAAAGGGGATTGTTTGGGAAGGTTATTCTGTTCCTGTTGCAGCTGAACCTGATTTTCGCTCTGGATATCGTGGATGGGATTACATCAGCCTACTTCTCCACAGCAGCTTGCAGGGAAAAAGGACGTCCCCAACGGCAGAAACCCTCTCTCTATCTGGGTAGCCGTTACATTGGTGGCAAGCGGTGGGATGGTCCTTTTATCCAAGGAGCAAGTGCTGAATGGAGTCTCAGTATGCCAAACTGAAAAGACCCACACTAAAGGATTTATTGGAGAATCGTGGTAGGAGTGCCAGCAACAGACCACGGAGGGAGCTGATAGCTGACCTGCTGGAGCTGGACGAGATGGATAGGTCCATGGAGGTAACGGAACCCAGGGCACCCACCAGTGAGGACGATGTGATTACGGCAATTGTGCAGCGGAGATTAGCGTTGTATCCAGTCACGTCTACAGAGCTAATAACCCAACTACTCCGGGAAACAAGGGAAGAGATCCAAACCAAGAGGGATCAAGAAATGGAACTGGTAAGAGCCAGACAGCTCACTACACAGACAGTTCCTACCCCGCTACCCACTACTACAGTAAAGAAAATTCCCTTCAATGCATTTAAAACCTTTGCAGAAAATGAAGAGGAAATTGATGGGTATTTGGCGGACTTTGAAAGACAGTGCTCGCTACATCAAATACCGCCAGGGCAATGGGTCACTATCCTGGCGGGAAAACTATCAGGAAAAGCTAGTGAGGCTTTTCGAGCGCTCACTACGGAGGAGATCACGCAGTACCAAACAGTAAAAGAGGCACTGCTCACCAGGTATGCGGTAACCCCAGAAGCCTACCGTCGCCGCTTCCGGGAGTCCAAAAAGAAAGCTGTGGACTCCCACATGGAATGGGCCAACCGACTACAAAGAGTGGCATCACATTGGGTCCAAGGGTGTAAGGCCAACACCGGAGAGGAGATATTACAATTGTTCTTAATGGAACATTTCTTTCAAAATTTGGCTGCGGACCTACAAGACTGGGTACGAGACCGGCGCCCCGCTAATTTAAATGAGGCGGCTCGGCTGGCCGATGAATACGCCGAGACAAGGAAAGTAAGCCAGGGTACTCCACGACCAGCTCATAAGATAGAGCCACGTACCCCAGCCGCTGTCTCACGCCCAGAGTTTCGAGCTCCAGTCCCACCAGGACCACCCCGTCCTCAGGGACCTACCAACTACCCCCGAGATTTGTCGAAAGTGACGTGCCATCACTGCGGCAACCTCGGACATATTGCTCGATATTGTCCCCTAAGATCCACTAGTAACAATTGGAGACGCACAACTCCCAACGCAGAGGCCCCTGCATCACGACCCTCTGCAGCTCACTGTGTGGAAGCTGAAATGGGCCCTGAGGAATGCCTGGGGATTTTGTATGAAGCAGATCCCATACAAGCTGCTTCGCCAGATAACCGACAGCATCATCGGCAGGAAGTTCGGGTGAATGGACAAACAGCACAAGGCCTAAGAGACACCGGGGCTACCATCACGTTGATCCAAAAACACCTAGTAAAGCCAGAGAATGTGTCTACCCGCACTGTTGCTGTTCGGGTCGCAGGGGGCGCTGTTTTTCGCTTGCCCACTGCCCGAGTACACTTAGACTGGGGAGTCGGATCGGGGAAAACCACAGTTGGCATCATGGACAACTTGCCTGCCGAGGTCGTCTTGGGAAATGACATTGGCCCCTTGACCTCAGCATATTTGCCCACACCTGCTGCCGCTTGTCCCGTAACCACCCGCTCACAGGCCCGTGTCACAGATGACCCTAATACAGGCCGGGAGACCCAGGTAAGCCAAGCACCCACATGTAACCCCACTACAACAAGCAGGCCCATAGCTTGGGACACCCCAGAGGAGTTTGGGAGGGAAACTAGAGAGGACCCCACCCTCCAAAAGTATCGAGAATTAGCAGACAGTAGGGAGGGCAAACAGGAACGTTTCCTATGGGATGGGGACAGGTTGTACAGACTGACGGAAGGGAAAAAGAGAGGCTGTCCCCCTTCGCAGAAGCGCCAACTAGTGGTACCCAGAAAGTACCGGTTGGAGCTTCTCCGAATCGGCCACGACATTCCGTTGGCAGGGCATCTAGGGGGTAACCGTACCACCTTCCGGATCACCCAGACCTTCTTTTGGCCGGGGATCTCAAAGGATGTACGACGTTACTGCAGCACTTGTGACGTATGCCAACGGGTAGGGAAGAGAGGAGATCACCCTAAAGCTCGACTGTTACCTATGCCGGTGATCGAGGAACCATTTAGCAGGGTGGCAGTCGACCTAGTGGGACCCCTACCTAACCCCAGTCCCTCTGGTAAGAAATACATCCTTACCGTAGTGGACTATGCTACTCGCTACCCGGAAGCTGTCGCTCTGACGAATATCCAGGCTGACACTGTCGCCAGTGCTCTAGTCGGGATATTCACCCGAGTGGGATTTCCTCAGGAAATCTTGTCCGATAGAGGGACCCAGTTTACCGCAGACCTAACCCAGCAGCTATGGAAGGTTTGTAGTATTAAACCCCTACTTAGTTCCCCGTACCACCCTCAGACTAACGGTCTCTGTGAACGTTTTAACGGTACCCTAAAGCAATTGCTACGGACCTTTACAGCGGAATACAAAGATTGGGAACGATTCTTGCCGCACCTCCTGTTCGCTTATCGGGAGGTGCCACAGGAGTCCACAGGGTTCTCTCCCTTTGAACTGCTCTATGGCCGGAGAGTACGAGGCCCTCTCGACCTCATCCGGGAGCACTGGGAGGGAGAGACAGAACATGAGGGTGTCCCCATCGTGCCATATGTACTAGAAATGCGGGACCGCATGGAACAGTTAGCCCGGATGGCACGGGACCATCTCCATGCGGCCCAGGGCCGGCAGAAACGTTGGTACGATCAGGGCGCCCGCCAGCGAACGTTCCAAGTAGGCCAGAAGGTGCTGGTGCTTAGACCTGTCAAAGGGAATAAGCTCCAGACCTCCTGGCAGGGCCCTTACAAAGTGGTAGCACAGGTATGTGACACCACCTATGTAATTGCCAGCAGCAAAGATGAAAGGATCCAGAAGTCCTTTCACGTAAATTTATTAAAAGAATATCAAGAAAGGCCCGAGGATATAGCAGCCATATGTACACCAGCCACTGAAGACCCTGACAGCTTACCCATACCCGACCTTTTAGCTAACTCGGAACCTAGGACCCTGCTCAATACCATACAGCTAGGGGAGCGACTAACCCCCGCTGAAAAGGGACAGATCCGACAACTGCTGACTGAAAAGAGGTTGACATTTTCCCAAGAGCCCGGATACACCCCCTTAGCAACTCACTATGTAGAGACCCCAGGCCAACCCCCTCTCCGGCAAACTCCCTATAGGATCCCTGAGGCAGTAAAAGATGAGATGAGGAAGGAAATCCAGGAGATGCTAAGACTAGGAGTGATAGAGCCATCTGACAGCCCGTGGGCCTCACCGGTGGTCCTAGTCCCCAAAAAGGATGGGACTACCCGGTTCTGTGTCGATTATCGACGTCTCAATGACAAAACCCTGACAGACGCATATCCCATGCCCCGAGTAGACGAGCTATTAGATCGTATTGCCAGGGGACGTTATCTGACCACCATCGATTTGTGTAAAGGGTATTGGCAGATTCCCCTGGCCAAGGAGGCTATCCCTAAGTCGGCCTTTGTCACCCCATTTGGCTTGTACCAATTTAAGGTCATGCCATTTGGGATGAAAAACGCCCCGGCTACATTTCAGCGCTTAGTGGACCGCCTCCTTGATGGCTTCCAGGATTTCGCCTGCGCGTACCTGGACGACATTGCGATTTATAGCGAAACCTGGGGAGAGCACTTAAGGCATGTAGAGGCCGTACTGGATCAGATTCGGGCCGCAGGGTTGACTCTGAAACCAGAAAAGTGTAACTTCGGCATGGCAGAAGTCCAGTACCTGGGACATCGAGTGGGATGTGGGAAGCAGCGCCCAGAACCCGCTAAAGTTGAAGCTGTAGCTAACTGGCCCACACCCCACACCAAAACTCAAGTATTAGCATTTTTGGGGACCGCAGGATATTATAGGAGGTTTGTCCCTGACTATAGTACCATCGCAAAACCATTAACAGACCTAACCAAAAAGAACTTGCCTAGGATAGTCCTGTGGTCTCCCGCCTGTGAAACAGCCTTTCAGGCCCTAAAGAATGCTCTGATTCATGCACCTGTCCTGTCTGCCCCCGTCCCTAACAAAAGATTTGTCGTTCATACAGATGCATCCATGTATGGACTGGGGGCAGTTCTAAGCCAGGTCGGAGAAGATGGAGGCGAGCACCCTGTCGCGTATCTCAGTAGGAAACTGTTACCTAGAGAAGTGAGCTACGCGGCAGTGGAAAAGGAATGCTTAGCCCTGGTCTGGGCATTAAAGAAACTCACCCCATATTTGTACGGACAGGAATTTACACTAATCACCGACCATAACCCCCTGGTGTGGTTAAACAGAGTAGCTGGAGATAATGGACGCTTGTTGAGATGGAGCCTAGCACTACAACCCTACAACTTTTCCATTCAATACCGCCCGGGCAGGTTTAACGGGAATGCCGATGGTCTGTCCAGACAAACAGAACTATTACCCTAACAAGGGACCGGACAGCCCCAAGTTGACCCGAAAAGGATCAATCCGGGTCTGCCGGAGTGTTCCACAAAAGGGGAGCAGTGTAACAGATCCTTCCAACTTAGTCTTTTCTTTTGTTCGGTTCATGCCTCTGTTCGCCTGATTTCGTGCGAAGTCCGTATGTGAAATATAGGTGGCCGCCATTTCAGGACTTTACACGTGTTCGCGGCCATCTTGTGTGCGAACAGCGGTGTTTGCCTGTAACCGCATGGAACTAAAAACGGATACGCAAACAGGCGAACACCGCTGAGTCCTCCAGACCTCCATAAGTTCGCACAGAAACTACCGAACACCCCACCATTCGGTAGTTACACTCAGTTCCCTATGGGGATTTCAGCGAACCCCGCGATTCGGATGGATGACAAGATTTTCATACCGTTTTACCGTGCGAACAGAGACCGACCGCAAGGCCAAAACTCATGGAACTATTTTCGGCTAGTTGGTCTGTGCGGTCGGTCAAAACTTTGAAACTCTATAACTCCCGAACCGTTCATCCAATCGGGCTGATTTTTGGACAGAGTGTTCCCCTAACGAAGATCTCTCAAGCGGTGCCGGATTTAAAGGTGTACCCCCTGTTTTTGGGGTACATCCAGAACGGGGGCAAAATATTGTATGTTCTAATTGTATTATGTGGTTATCTGAGGGGAGGAGACGTGGGGGTGTTACCCTGTGCATAATTGGTTGTTTTCATCCTCCCCCTGGGAGTGTCCTGTGTGTACCCTTTTCTAATAAAAAGCAGGCTGGGTGTCCCAGTCCTCAGTTCATCTTGACCCTTCATAACGTAGCCTCGTCTCGTTCTTGAAAGGGGATTGTTTGGGAAGGTTATTCTGTTCCTGTTGCAGCTGAACCTGATTTTCGCTCTGGATATCGTGGATGGGATTACATCAGCCTACTTCTCCACAGCAGCTTGCAGGGAAAAAGGACGTCCCCAACGGCAGAAACCCTCTCTCTATCTGGGTAGCCGTTACAAGTAATGACATTCACAATTAAAATGCCATGCATAACTAAAAAAAAATACAAAATATCTTAATTTCTAATTGTTTTATATATATTTTATTCATATTAAATTATGTTTCATATATAAATATTTGATATTAAATATAAGCCTTGTTGAAGAGGTGATCTGGTTGAAAAGACATATAGCGCAAATTCAAAATTTTGTTTGTTTTGTTTGGATCACAACTTGTACAACTGCCTCGGTCCTTAAGGGGTTAATGGTGTGTTGTTACATAGTTACATAGTTACATAGTTACATAGCTGAAAAGAGACTTGCGTCCATCAAGTTCAGCCTTCCTCACATATGTTTTTTGTTGTTGATCCAAAAGAAGGCAAAAAACCCAGTTTGAAGCACTTCCAATTTTGCAACAAGCTAGGAAAAAAAATCCTTCTTGACCCCAGAATGGCAGTCAGATTTATCCTTGGATCAAGCAGTTATTACCCTACATTGAAAGATTATATCCTTGAATATTCAGTTTTTGCAAGTATGCATCTAGTAGCTGTTTGAACATCTGCATGGACTCTGATAGAACCACTTCTTCAGGCAGAGAATTCCACATCCTGATTGTTCTTACAGTAAAAAAACCTTTCCTTTGCCTTAGACGAAATCTTCTCTCTTCTAGTCTAAACACATGACCTTGTGTCCTATGTAAAGTCCGGTTTGTGAATAGATTTCCACACAATGGTTTGTACTGGCCTCGAATATATTTGTATAAAGTTATCATATCCCCTCTCAGGCGACGTTTTTCTAAACTAAATAGGTTTAAATTTGTTAACCTTTCTTCATAGCTGATATGTTCCATTCCGTTTATTAATTTTGTAGCCCGCCTCTGCACTTTTTCTAGTGCCATAATATCCTTCTTTAGAACAGGTGCCCAAAATTGCACAGCATATTCAATGTGTGGTCTTGCCAGTGATTTATAAAGAGGCAAAATGATATTCTCGTCCCGAGAATGAATGCCCTTTTTCATGCATGACAATACCCTACTGGCCTTGGCCACTGCTGATTGGCATTGCACATTGTTGCATAGTTTGTTGTCTATAACAATTCCCAAGTCCTTTTTGTGTGTTGTTATCCCTAATTTGCTTCCATTAAGGGTATACGTTGCTTGTGTATTCTTTATGCCGAAGTGCATAACTTTGCATTTTTCAACATTAAATTTAATCTGCCATTTGAATGCCCAGTCCATCTAAATCCCTCTGCAGCAAAGTAATATCTTGCTCACATTGTATTATTTTACAAAGTTGTTTACATTAGTTAATTTATATGCACCATCAGATCATCTTATAGGGCAGCGATGGTGAACTTTTTTTAAGCCCGAGTGCCCAAACTGCAATACACGCCAACTTTTTTTTTCTCAAATTGCCAACATGGCAATTAAAACCTGAATAATGCGGTTTAAGGTTAGAAAAAAACAGCCTGTACAGTTGTTCAAACTAATTAACATATTTTGTTTTAAAAGAAGGACACAACAACAGAGAGTTCAATGATATAGCTTTTAAATGTGACACACACACACACACACACACAGACAGACTGTGGAGTACACGGAGACTGCTGAACAAATAAACACAGTCTGCTGAATCCAGAAAAAAAAAAATCTACTGGTGCAGCACTACTGTGGTCTATAGTAAAGACAATTTTATACCGGTACTGTATAGTGAAGTATTAAAAAATGGACACTATACATTTAAATGTTTCCCTACTTATGGGGAGATATTTAAGGTACAGTTTCCATTTAAAAAATAAAGAACATATAATAGTGCAGACCATCAAATATTTACAATTTAAAGTACAATGACAAGTCCCCACTCACAATATATGGAGCTAACAATGTAAGTTCAATTGTCTCACTTTTGGGGTCTGTTGAGGCGACCCTTTCCCTTGTTTCTAGTCAGTGTCCTCAGTGTTCTATATAAAATGTAAAACAGACATGTATGGTGCAATAATGTTTTTGTCACGGGTTATAGTGTAAAAGTAAGTATAATACTCACAAACCCAGAGCCATTTCCTAGTCTCAATTCAAATTGCATATGTGATTAAGGACCACCTTCTTTAAAAATCGCAGGAAAATGCCATAAGAATAAATTACAAAAAAATAGGTCCACATAATAATATTAACAAAGTAATGAAGCAACAAAGAAATACCTTAAATAATGCATACTAAGGGAACACCTATGTGTTAAATATATCAGCCTAAATGCTAAATAAATGTATTAGAACAAATTAGTAAATACTTTTTTACTGTTTAAAAAGATAAAAAGTTAAGGAACATAAAATTTTGACATGAAGAAAAGGTTATATACAAGACAGCACTTTAGGGAAAGTACATCTTACAATAAGGTTTAATAATACATGTATACACCAGATACTGCAAAAAATTGTATTGCTAAAATTATAGAAATACAAATTGTGTATATAAAGGATCTTTTATTGAGGAATGTTATAAGTTGTATAATTCCCGATAAAGAACTTCTGTAATATAATAATACTGGATTTCTCTGTAATATGATCTTCCATATACACGGTCTGGCAATGAATAAGGAAATGTCAGCTGGAACGCACAATGAACCGCAAAACCGGAAGTGACACAACAGACCCGGAAAGATGGTCACACCAAGGAACTGTATAGATTGTACATTGTAATTCATACTCAGCTTCACTGATGTAGGAGCTTGGTTGATCTCAGATATCATCTGTTCCAATTCCTCACTGGTACCAGTCCAAATCAGGAATATATTGTCCACAAAATTATGGTAGTGTCTGATTTTGAAGGATCTGTGTGCTTTCAAAGACAAACATAAAGGTGTTGGCGTATGATGGTGCCATCACCTCTCCCATGGCTGTCCCAGACAGTTGAAGGGAAAACAATGGTTTTCAAATTTGAAGTAGTTGCAAGACAGAGCAATATATAGAAATTCCAAAAGGAATTCTATTGGTGGTCCTGCATATAGTGAAGAAGTGCTTAGGGCATTTCTCAGAGCCTGTAAACCGCCATAGTGAGGTATGACCGTGTACAGGCTGTGTGTCTCGTAAGCAAGTAGGTAGTGCCATTACACTATTTTTAATATAGAAATCAATGTATTTTGTGATAGGTTCCAGTAAGCTTTCCTTGACTAACACTATAGGTCTACCCGGGGGTGTTTTGGGATCCTTATGGATTTTAGGTAACATGTATAACACTGGATGTTTAGGGTATTCAACAAAAAAATAATTGTGGGGGGGGGGGGGGGGGGCGCTTGACTTCCGGTGCAGATGGCTGCTTTCTTTTAGAGCTCTGTACCAGCAGGCAAATAATAAGCTAATATCAGCACTTAAACCCGACGGACCATACCCTCACTCGGCACACAACCGACCTGATGGGAGGGGGCGAAAGTCTAAGCACGGAACGGAGGTGGCGCCGATATTCCGCACCCACAAGGACGGGGGCTCCACACGTGCGGAAGATGGCCGCAACTATGATTCTGACTCGGCAGCGAGCGACACAAGCCGAACAGCCACCTCAACGCCCCTTACAAAAGAGAACCTCAGACAGCTCCTCCAGGAGATTAAATTAAATATGACAGCAGAATTCACCAAACACCTGACTCCCATTAAAGAAGGCCTCAGCGATCTAACACACAGAACAACTGCTGTTGAGACGCGCCTAGACCAGGCCGCCACGCGGTCCACGGCACACGAGACCGCGATAGCTACCTTACAAGACCAAGTACGCCAGCTAGAAGAGGCCCAAGAAGACCTTAACAACTGCTCCCACGGCAACAATATTGACATCCGCGGCGTTCCAGAGACGGTGGAGATAGACGTCCTGGCCTCAACTCTACGCGAGCTGTTTTGCGGCCTACTACCAGAGGCCTCACCGGCAGAACTTCTACTTGACAGAGCCCACAGGGCCCTGAGAGCACCTATCCCTAATGCCAATCAACCCAGGGATATAATAATCAGGATGCACTACTTCCAAATTAAAGGGCAACAGGTCTTCTTTTACCAAGACTTGGCCCCAAGCACCCTCCGCAAAAGACGGGAGATAAGACCCCTCACCCAGGAACTCACCAGAAGACACATTCGATACTCTTGGGGGCACCCCTTCAAGCTTCAAGTAAGACAGAACAACCGTACATTCACCCTGCACAACGTCGCGGAAGCTGACGATTTCGTGGAGCGCCTAGGCCTACCCGCAATAGACTTCACTGCTGACACAGCCACCAGGAGACCCGACAGGAGACCATCGACCAGAGGTACACCTCCGCAATCCACTCGACACCCGGCTCCCAACGGACCGCGTCCTCCAGCAGAACAATAGACGCAGCAAGCCAGCTACACAACTGCATAAGAGACTCCCAACGCCATCACAATCCTAAAGCTCACCCAGGCTGGACTCAAGAACAACCCGGGAAACACTGCTCCCATCACGTCAAGCACACAGACTGGCATACCAGACAGCTTGGCAGACTATACTGTCTCTTATTCGTAAACTTACTGTTCACACTGTTTTCCATTTCATGTTACTTACTAGTAGATTAATATTTCCCACAAATAACGGCTCCTTATAGCCTTAACGGGCATAGCACTGAGACCTGATCCACGGACACCCTGTCCGGAAGCCACCACACACACTCACACCGAGCCCCTTCCCCCAAATGCATGGCCCACCAGCATGTTTATACAGCCTCCAGAGAGGGAGTGCTTGGTGCCGTGCCCGCTGCCCCTCTCACCATCCACTTAAGCCTCGCAACGGAGCCTGACACCTGCCCGATAAAGCTCATACCACCTTCACGATTATCCACACCCCTCCAGGTACCCCGATAACAGAAGAAGCCCCCCCCCCCCAAACCTAACCGCCACGAACACCCCCAAGTCACTTACTAGGGGGACAGAAATCCCACCACAACAAGTTCAGCACTATCAATGCAAACCGATACATCCCCCCCACCATCACTGTAGAAGGACATGGAGGGAGGCGGGCATCGGCACTTGGGGCACAATAGGCATGGGGCAGCACCAACCCATACTCGCTGACACACTATTTCCACATATGGACCCCCTCTACCGAAACAAAGGAGGGACAGATACAAAAAAAAGTACCCCATAATGAAACAGAAAAATATATCATTAGATCCATATAGGTGGACCAAATCTTGTATATAGACAAGCAAGCAATAGGATATAAAGGTAACGCACATACAAGGAACCTCCTCAGCATGAAAGGTAGACATAAGTTACTAACTTACCCGCCTACTTATACCCCTCACCCAAATACTCTCATCCTACAAGTTCCCCACAGGTCTCAGCAAAGACTATGTATAGAGCCGTAAGGGCACCAAGAGTTATAGCAAATTCATATTACTGTTTGGTTGATATAATGTTTTTCATGCTTTTTATGTCGCTCCTTACATCGCAAACCTCAACCCTCCAGACGACTCGGAGACTGACCCGTGGAATACGGAAAATAACCACTAACAAGGGACTACCACGACAACTGAATGGACAGACGCTCACCTGACACCCCGACCATCAACCTGACGACGAAAGGATATAACCCAACACACGCCTAGCAAAACACCAGGCATGAGACGCTACCACTGACAGAGACGCATGAGACCAAGACCGACCATGGTTAACATGGGTACACAAACCTGTAACCAGTCAGCTTGCTGGCAGCCCTGACTGAGAGGTCACCAACCCCAGACTATACTCGACACCACTCGAAAAAGACCACCCACAGAGCCGTTAGACGCTCTACCCCACCGCCTACTGGCCACTAGATAAGCCCAGTAGCACACCCTGCTTTGCCTCTTCCCAACCACCTTTGCCCCTTACCCCCTCCCTCTCTACTGACAGGACCGCAGAACCCCTTCCCCTCCCCCCCCCACCATCTGTGGCCCCATACCGCCCGGGTGCACGACCCACATAAATGCACGCCCACCTCGCACGGACTGTATCGGAATGACACTGAGAGACACAGCATCCTTATTTGTTTTGTACTTTAAATGTATTTAACGTGTTGATATAAATATTATAAGTTTTATTCAGATTGCTTCCAGAACACTGAAATTGAGAAGCCATACCTTGGCCTATAGAGTATTACAGACTTTCATTGTATAGGAATGGAGACCACATCTGGTTCACTTTAAGAGTGATGTTGAAGGGCTTGTTTATAGTAACCTTTGACCTAGCCTTGAAAGCCTGAATTCCTTTGAAGACTCACATTTCTACAGGCAATTATTCATTACATCATGTATATAGAAGTTCTTTGTCTTACATATCTTGCCGCCAAATATAACGTATGACTTTAATCAGAGATTTCAAATGATGCTAAGTCACACCCCTTTTTCTAAGATAGCCACTTATTTTAAAGTAAGACAATCTTATGTATACTCCCCTCTGTAACTGAATTTTAAACCCATAAAACTAATTGTAGTTTAGAATTTGTGGCCAATACCTTTAACATCAAAAATGGATAACAACTGGAACACTGCTCTGTATTGGACAAAGACTGTTAATGACATGTTATTACCAGATGGATGATAATTGTTATGTTTGAATAAACATAAGTTAAACTGCAAGATACTTGATTCGATTGTTAAGAAAACTGATATGTGACAAACAAAGATTTCACGGAATGCCAATTTCCTACATTTAATGGTGGAGAATGCGGGCAACAACAGCAACCTTTTGATTTAAGCCTGAATTATGACTGACTTAATCTTTAAGTGTTCTGCTACAAGCTACAAGAAGATTACAAGAAGAAGATAAGAAACTCACTGAAGAAAAGTTGAAATTGTTCCCTGAAGAAAAAGCTTTAGTACCCGGCTTGAAACAGGAGAAAAAGTGACTGATACAGCAGGATGGCATCCCAAAAAAAATCCTTTATTTAAACATTCAGTTTTACTATGCGAAAATAGAGTTGCGCAGGGTGAAAAATCGTTCGAACGTGGAAATCTCAGTACTGAAGGAAGAATTTGACGATAATAATTGAGATGGATGTTATGACGAATTGCAGATCGAAGATGGCATTTCGGAGGATTCTCAAGAAATAACTACATATTCCAAAAAGTATTCTTCCATCAGATGATGTGCACACCTGTGGAAATCAAATACTTCAAGGGTTTGTGTCTTTAACATGTCTGTAGAAGTTGCTCATATGTATATTGTTGTTGTTGTTAAACAAATTGTATTAACTGTTTAGTTAATTATGGATTGGCAGTAAAAGACTGCTGTCAAATGTAACAGGATCTGTCTGTAAAAGAGTTAATCCTGAAAACGCTATTGTGTATTGAAATGGTTAGACAGATTAACTGGTATTGAGCAAAGCAATGTGGTTAAAATGGAAAGAAAAAGTTGCATTACTGGCAAAAGGCTTTCTGGAAACTAATGATTCTATAAAGGAATGGTGTCAACTTAAAAAGACCAGTAATTGTTATGTTTGTAATACATCGAAACAAAAAAGAAATGTGTTGTTAAAAACAATTGAAAAATATATGTGTTGTTGCAAGGTCTAGCTAAACTGTAAATCTCCTTAAAAGTGTTAAAAGAAGGAAATCCCCCCCCCCCCCCCCCATGGCTCTCTTTTGAGAGTGCATTGGATGCAACATTAGTTGAAACAAAAACTCAGACTCTCGGCAGTTGTTGAAAGGATTAAGTAATGTCAAGGAAATTAAGATTTTAATATAATGAAAGAAATGCTTAAGAATCAGACTGATCTGTTAAATAGAACCCATAAAACAATGTCTCACATGTCCAAGATTAGACTTTGTTACTAATCTTGACAATTTGCAAAAATTGCTAGTCTGGGGAATGTTACAGATATTTTGTGGAAAAATCTGAAAGATTTGGATTAAAGTAGAAGTTGTGTGAAAAGGGCAAAAGAGAAGAAAAGATATAGAAAAATGGGGAAATTGTGCAAGGAAAAGGGTCAGATGGACACTCTCAGATTAGCCAGATTGATTAAAAATGTGTCTAAATATGATGAGCAGAGAGGACCTTTTTACAATATGAGCGTTTTTGAAGGTGAAATGAATAAACAAAAATTTAGTGATGTGGTAGCCACCAGATGTCGTTTGATCTGGCTGCCAGCCTCATTAAGTGAATGGGTTAAAAATTAACTCATTGATGTGTTGGAGGATAAAGAATGTGAAAAGCCCAGAGTTTAGTTGCAGGAATTGTTTCCAAATATATTGCTAATGGTTGTACAGTGTGCAACTGGTTTGGATAGTTTTGAATTTTCTATTCTTGATTAATTTAAATGGAGAAAATTATGATATACATGTTTGTGCTAATTTAAGGAATAAGGCATGGAATTTGATTAATGACACAGAACTGTCTGCTATGTCTAAAGAACAACACAGGCAGAGTGTTAGTGAATTGTCTCTAGAATATCAGGGTTACCAAATGAGATAAATTAAGAGATTTTGACGCACCAAGAGTAGATTTGCTGCTATGGAAATTATAAAATCCTTGCAATTGTTAAAAAGAAAAAACACAGAAGCAACAGGCAAATGTTGCACAGACACACTTTTGTCTAGGGATACTTCAGCAGGACTGGCCCCTATTAAAAATGTGTCTAGTGAAGAAGGTAGAAGGAGAAATTAGGTTATTAATTGAATATGGTAATTTTAGAGGTTTAAGGAAAGACCACAAAATTAACAAAATTACCAGGGTACTAAAAACTATTCGGCCACACCCCAAGATAGATATTATAGGGTTATTAGAGTAATTCTATGGTATGCTATAATTGCAACCAAGAAGGTCATGTTAGGAGATATTGTCCTAAATATGAAGAAAAAACTTACCCAGTGAAAGGGAAAGAAAATTGAATTTCCCAGACCATAAGAATCTACAGAGAGTGGCAGCTGTAAAAACAGAGCATACATCTTCAACCAAACCCCCCTCACATATCAAATTCATGCGAAGAGTGTATACTGATGTTAAATGCCATTGAAAGAAAGGTGGAATCAGTCACAATTCAACAAGTGAAATCTGCCTTAACCAATCAATAAATAGGGATGTGTAACCCCTAGCTATTATCAGATCTATCTTGCTGATAACGAAGTGAAGATGGGCGACCATATAGTTATGGAAGACTAGAGGGAAAAATAACAGAGTTTTATTAGAAACAGGAGCAGGAATGACTCTAATAAAACACGCTTGCCTTTAAAAATTTAAGCATATCAACAAATCCCTTCTAAGTTTTAATGGAACACATGCACATGCAACTCTATCCACTGATAATGACGTTGAGTTTGAAGGAGGAAAAATCTTTTGGTGATTTACGGTTGCACCCCTCCTAGCACTGTACTATAATGGGAATGGATGTTATCAATGGAAAAAAGTTGTATGTGGATTTATTAAATTTGGTTTTATGGCAAGCTTTAGGTGAGAGCAAAACAGGTTGAGTGGTTAAACCTAATAATTTAAGATAGTTTAGTCATGATATGATTGTAAAACAGAGTGAAGTGTCACCTTCTATACAACAAGATGATGAGGTTGTACCATATCTTAAAACTAAATACCCCACAGTGTGGTCTAAGTCTAAACAAGATTGTGGGAAAGTGAATTTGCAAGTTGTAGTTGTAGTTCTAGACCCCCCCTGCAGTTAAACAATATAAGATCCCAAAGAAAAAGAAGAAGGTGTAAATCAGGTGATAAAAGCATTGGTATCTCAAGGAGTGTTGAGAGTGGGTAATTCCAAATGTAAGTCACCATTTGGCTAATAATCAAGCTGATGTCACTTATGGTTTAATTGTAGACACGTATGTGGTGAATAAGTAAATCTCATCAGATATCATGGCGCAAGTAGATGGCAATGTTAAGTACTTTCTGTCCTGGATATAGTCAATGTGTTCTTTTCTATACCATTCAATCCAGATAGCTAGTATCGCTATGCTTTTACCTCTAAAAATCATCAATATCTGTTCCAGGTGTTGCTACAGGGCTTCCACGCCTCACCAGCTTATTTTCATAAAGCAATGGCTCAAGTATTGGAACCCCTGGGGCATGGGAATAAGATTTTGCAATATATTGATGATCTGTTAAGTTCAAACAGTAACAAGGGAAGAGCATGAGCAGATATTGTGTGATATTTGTCAAACACTGGCAGATAATGGGTTAAAACTGAACACATTCAAAGTGCAGATCTTGAAGGAAAGATTTACTTTCCTAGGAGTTAATATAGATCCAGAATGTAAAACGCCATGTACAGCAAGGGTTAAAGCGTTACAGCAATTGCCAAGGCCAATGACAGTGTATCATCTACAGAAATGTTTAAGCTTGATAAATGTTAGCAGAGAATTTATATATGATATGGCGGGGATAGCAAAACCCTTATGCAATATGCTAAAATATAAAAGATAAGATCATCTGGACAGGGGAATTTGAAAAGAGTTAAATCTGTTAAAAGATGCTCTCACACAAGCGCCTGTGCTAGCTGCTCCCATTGAAACAGTACCATATATTGTTCAATGTTACGCAGGTGTCTCTTCATTAATAGCAGTTTAATGCAAAGGTAGCATGAATCTTTACGAATACTGGGATATTTTTCTAAAATTATGTATCCAGTGGAAAGAGGAATGTTTTCCTGTGTAAAACAGCTCATGGCTGTATGATGGGGCTTTAGAAGCAACACAACACATGGCAGGATTTGGACAGATAAATTTACAAACCCCCCAAATATCTAAAACTGTTACAAAATTGTTCTGAGTTAGGAGCACGTAGCCAGAGGCTAGCTCATTAAATATCGACGTTACAAAATAAACCACCCAGGGTAGAAACCAGTAAAAGCTATGTTATTCCTGATTTGATGTCAGAAGGAAATGGAAATATAATCCAGATCTCCTTTTGAGAAGCAAATAATACAAGGGATTTCTAGTTTGTATGTGGAGGAACAAGATTTTATGTGGATGGATTACATCACACAGGTTATGTCATATATGACGATTAAACAAAAGAATTGCAAAGATAGACTGCCACGCCATATGGCTGCTCAGAAAGCGGAGTTAGAGTCTGTAAAGAAAGTTCTAGAAATATATGACCCAGTGAATATAATCAGTGACAGCAGTCATGTAGTTAAAGCTTTAACACTTCACCTCCCAATATGGAGAAAAGAGGAATGGTAGATTCTCAGGATAAAGCTTTAAAACATGCAGGTATTCTGGCAGAACTGTTTAATTAGGCATAAAAAAGGTTTAACTTGTTGTTGTGAAACAGACTTGTAAATCAGGAATCAAAGGAAACTTTGTTTGAGGAGTTGTAATACTTGGAAAATGTAATGAGTGCAACTGTTAGTAAAAGACAAATAACAAATATCCTATAAGATCAGATAGAGAATGGAAGGATGTAGCTTTCAGTATAGAAAGAATGGATCTAGATACTGAAACTGGCTTGTACAGGGTTAAACACAATGAAACACAAACATTTGTACCTAGTGGCTTATTACAAGGGCTGATTGTATTCAATCATCGTACACAGGGCATTTGGGTACAGGAAAACTGTTTAAGGTCCTGCAAAATAAATTGTATCATCCTAATTTAAAACAAAAAGTATATAAATATATTGCAGAAGTGTCTCATATGTGCTCAATTTAATCCAAGACCTAAATACTAGAAACCAAAATTGCAGAGAGTTCCTTTGGCAAAAAGACCATGGGACTCTATATAAATTAATTTCTAAATTAAAATGAATAAAATAAAATAGAAATAAAAATGCTTTAAGATAAGAGTAATTGGTTAACATATTTACCAGGAGTATTAATGTCTATTCCTGCAAATCCAAACTCAAGTGTCACCTCATGAGTTAGTGACATGTAGAACTATGTAATCACTTTCCCTAATGAACATTTTGTTCCAAGTACATTCAAAGTTACAGCAGAACATGCTGAATAGTTGAAAGTATTACAGGAAAATCTACTGTTAGATTTGAAGTTTGCTACTTCAAATGTCGTCCCTTATGGTAAACTATGTATGTTAAAGTTGTACAGCGCTACGGAATCTGATGGCGCTATATAAATAAATTAAATAAATATAAAGAAGTAACACAGGGGAATTATGCAGATATGTTTAAGCCAGGTTACAAGGCAAAGGTAAAAATCATTTAAAACACCAGGTCTATGAAAAGCAAGTTGGGAAGGTCCTTATGGTCCTTATGTTAGTCTAAGAATAAAAATTAGAACAAACTGTGTTATAGGTTTAAAAAGCAAACATTCGTACAAAGTGTAATAAATCAATTCTTGTGTCTAGTGATCAATGTAAAAGAAATGTACTAAGGTATAAGAAATGTATTAATGTATAAGAATAGTAAACTGCCATCTGTTTTTCATTACAGAACTAATACTGTTTTACATGGACAAAAACCTGTATGATTTTAAATAAAAGGACAAATTGTTTGGACTTTCAAAGGACATTATGGACTTTCAAAGAGACTGTGCTTGTGGATTCGATTGGAGAGGACAATATTTCATGGACTACAAACCGATTGTGTTTTCTGGTTAATATAAACTGTATACAATTACACAGCATAATAACTATGATACGTTATTATTAATGTTAGGTAAAATCAATGCCCAAGGTAAATTAATGAATTAGTGAAAAATGTAAAGGTAATTGTAACAAGAAGTTTGTTCTTAGGAGTTCAGAAATGAAAGGGTTAAAATGGCTTGCTTCTCCCTCTTGGAGTGTAAAAAGCAATACAGACAACTGGAAATGGCTGGGCTAAAAGGCCTTTCCTTGTAAACTGATACTCAGACAATATCAAAGAACAAAATTAAAATCCCATAAGTAATTGGTATAAGTTATTATGATGCAATATTTTAAAATTCATTAAAATAAGCATCACAGAGGGTCTTGAAAAATATTTGTTATGTACTTTAAATGTATTTAACGTGTTGATATAAATATTATAAGTTTTATTCAGATTGCTTCCAGAACACTGAAATTGAGAAGCCATACCTTGGCCTATAGAGTATTACAGACTTTCATTGTATAGGAATGGAGACCACATCTGGTTCACTTTAAGAGTGATGTTGAAGGGCTTGTTTATAGTAACCTTTGACCTAGCCTTGAAAGCCTGAATTCCTTTGAAGACTCACATTTCTACAGGCAATTATTCATTACATCATGTATATAGAAGTTCTTTGTCTTACATATCTTGCCGCCAAATATAACGTATGACTTTAATCATAGATTTCAAATGATGCTAAGTCACACCCCTTTTTCTAAGATAGCCACTTATTTTAAAGTAAGACAATCTTATGTATACTCCCCTCTGTAACTGAATTTTAAACCCATAAAACTAATTGTAGTTTAGAATTCGTGGCCAATACCTTTAACATCAAAAATGGATAACAACTGGAACACTGCTCTGTATTGGACAAAGACTGTTAATGACATGTTATTACCAGATGGATGATAATTGTTATGTTTGAATAAACATAAGTTAAACTGCAAGATACTTGATTCGATTGTTAAGAAAACTGATATGTGACAAACAAAGATTTCACGGAATGCCAATTTCCTACAGGGCACACAAACAGAACATAGATATACTCCTAATCCAGGAAACCCACTTCACGACCCGCCACGCCTTCCCTCTCACTAACAGATACTACACGAAGAGCTACATGGCGCTCTCCCCAGACTCTAAAACAAAAGGTGTTGCAATTCTCCTGAAATCCAGCTGCCCATTAATGGAAATTACCTACACTAAGGACCCACAGGGATGCTACGTCACGATACAGGGGAAGATAGGCACAATGGCTTATGCCTTCTCCTCTATATACACACCCACGACACCAGACGCATTGTTCTGGCAACAACTAGCAATCCACCTCAACACCTACTCCACCGCACGCCTCATAGTGGGAGGAGACTGTAATGCAGTCCACACGCCTGCCATTGACAGAACGCCGCTCAACCCCGCACGCACCTGCCCATCCCAAAACGACACAATCTTCTCCCAATTTGTGACCTCACAAAACCTAATAGACATCTGGAGAGCACACCACCCATCAACCAGAGACTACACATTCTATTCGCACCCTCACGGATCGTACTCACGCATAGACTACTTTTTAATTTCCCCACCTAGTTCCTCAGGTTATCAAATCTGACATCAGCTCTATATCCTGGTCCGACCATGCTGAGATAGGAATTACCTTGTCCCTGCCGACACTCCATAAACAGTGGACCTGGCGATTAAACCCACTCCTGCTGCACGATAAACTTATTAGAGACAAGGGGCACTTCTGCTACACAATATACCACCCCCACGATTCCCCATTACTAATGGCACACGACAGGGATGCCCCTTATCACCCCTGCTGTTTGCCCTATCCCTGGAGCCCCTACTCCAGGCGGTGCGTTCCAGCGATGAGGTAGAGGGGATCACTGTGCGGGGGGAGACGTTCAAGATCTCGGCGTATGCCGATGACATCTTACTGAAACTGACCAACCCAGAACGATCATTGAGCCCCTTCCTAGACATCGTACGAGAAGACTCTGAACTCTCCGGATATAAGCTCAACCTCACTAAATCTGAACTACTCCCTATACAGATAGACCCCCAGAGCCTTGCGAAGATACAACAAACTTTCCCGCTATAGATAAGCAACACGACAATAACATACCTGGGGATCCAACTCCCAGCGGATACCTCTTCCCTATATGACAAGAACTATACCCCACTGTTACATAAAGCACACGAAGACCTGGCCAAATGGTAACCCCTAGGGATCTCGTGGCTGGGACACATTAACTCCATTAAAATGAACCTCCTCCCTAGATTCCTATACCTCTTCCAGACCCTCCACAAACCGGATTTCAAAGCCTTACAATCGGCAATCGACACATTCATATGGAACGGCCGCAAACCAAGGGTTCGCAGGTACACACTATACGTGCCCAAGAAATGCGGAGGCCTGGGCCTCCCGAACTTCGCACACTACCACTCTGCGGCACACTTAGCACAGATACAGTAACAGGTGACCAACAGCAACCCTATGGGAAAAGCACACAAACCCACCCCTGAGCACTCAACCCGAACTGACCCCCTTCTCTCCACTTCAGCTCACCCTTACATGGATGAAACATAGACATACACTGATACAGACAGAAGACCAATAAGGGTGAATCAAACCGAACCCGACTCACAAAACCTTCAACCAACTGTCGAATTACCAACTTATGTAATTGTAATAAAATGGTTGAAAAAGTACCCTGCGATGGTACACATGCGACTGGAAGGCAATGTTCCACCCCACCCCTACCCCTCTTCTGTACCCCTCCCCCCAAATACTGGTACTTACTTTGAATCTGAATCGATAAATAAAGAATTCTAAAAAATAAAAAAAAGAATTGTGATCTATTTGATTACATGCCCCTGTGGATTGTCCAAGTGGGCAAGACCAATCTCACCCTAAGGGATTCCGTGACAAACACAACGACAAACCAGTGGCAAAACATTTCCTCACCCAGACACAGACTACCGATCCTACGCGTTATAGCGATTGACCACATCCCTCCCTTACCCAGGAGGTGGAGATAGATCCAGAATGCTTCTAAAACGAGAGGCATGCTGGATACATCGGCTGGACACCGTGACCCAAAGAGGACTCAATGAGAACATTGTTTACTCAGTCTTCCTTTGAACATTTGGTTCCTGTTGGGGCTATCAAGCATACCTTCTAGATTTATTTCCTTAACCTTATTTTTATTCCCTTAGCTTTTTCCTTTATTCTCTTTATTTTTTACTTTTTACTTTTATTCTTACTCCTATTTTTTTACATAATTTTTCTTTATAATTTAATATTGTCACTACCCATCTGAATAAGATATTGGGAGGTGGCGAGTGATAGAATATTTACTCCTCTCCCTTTTTTATGGATGGAGTTCCATTGTGTAAATCTTTTTTGGATACTACAGAAATGATGGTGGTGTTTCCGCTAGAATTCAGAGGATACACTGGCCCATATGTAATGCTAATTACTGCTATATAGTATTTATTGCAACCACTGGGTCCCTATGTCCCCATGACACCTAATTAATGTCTGTAAAAATAGATTTTTTACCACAACATACTAATATTATGTTCCCCTGATTACATCCAGCCTAAGTATTAATAGAACACCAGATATGTTATGACATGAACAATATGCTATCTGTCCATGGTATGCGCTATTATTTTAATTTCTTTATAGATATGTACAGTTATGTTTCACTTTGCTATGTGGTCACTACTTTTCACTTTAGTTTGACATATATTTCACTTATTTGTACACATGATGTTTTATACATGCATTCACTTCACTTATTTACCAGAGTGATCCAATATGATACTTATATCATATTCAATACTTTAATAGCCATACATCCACACACAGTTCACACGACACACGGAACTGTAGCAGACCATTCTTGTAATGTGTATATTAGTCTCTTAGCAACCATGTTCACTGCAGTCACGACACTATGTACCACATATCACTTACCACGTCACATGACGCTTAGCATGTACTTCCGGGTTCGGAGTGAAGGGATGAGGGAGTTCAACACTATTGGTGAGTACACTTTATATTTCTTATATATACTGAGATAATTTGTTTACATGTTACATAGTTACATAGTTACATAGCTGAAAAGAGACTTGCGTCCATCAAGTTCAGCCTTCCTCACATTTGTTTTTTGCTGTTGATCCAAAAGAAGGCAAAAAAAAAACAGTTTGAAGGACAATTTTGAAACAAGCTAGGAAAAAAATTCCTTCTTGACCCCAGAATGGCAGTCAGGTTTATCCTTGGATCAAGCAGTTATTACCCTACATTGAAAGATTATATCCTTGAATATTCTGTTTTTGCAAGTATGCATCTAGTAGCTGTTTGAACATCTGTATGGACTCTGATAAAACCACTTCTTCAGGCAGAGAATTCCACATCCTGATTGTTCTTACAGTAAAAAAACCTTTCCTTTGCCTTAGACGAAATATTATTTCTTCCAGTCTAAACGCATGGCCTCATGTCCTATGTAAAGTCCGGTTTGTGAATAGATTTCAACACAATGGTTTGTATTGGCCCCGAATATATTTGTATAATGTTATCATAACCCCTCTCAGGCGACGTTTTTCTAAACTAAATAGGTTTAAATTTGTTAACCTTTCTTCATAGCTGATGTTCCATTCCTTTTATTAATTTTGTAGCCCGCCTCTGCACTTTTTCTAGTGCCATAATATCCTTCTTTAGAACAGGTGCCCAAAATTGCACAGCATATTCAATGTGTGGTCTTACCAGTGATCAGAGGCGGCTCTAGACTTTATGAGGCCTTAGGCGAAACACAAACATGAGGCCCCACTAACAAAAAAGTGTCACATATACACATTGATGCACTGTCTACCTGTGTATGTGCCTGAGAGTGTGTCTGACAGAGAGTATCCTTGTGTGTGCGAATGTATGTCTCTGTGAGCATGTTTGCGTTTTTGTCTGAGACCCTATGTGTATGGGGTAGCTGATGGTGAGAGAGAGCGGGGGGTGTGATGGTGAGAGGGAGTGGGGGGGGTGTGATGGTGAGAGGGAGCGGGGGGTAATGTGAGAGTGAGAGGGGGGTAATGTGAGAGTGAGAGGGGGTAATGTGAGAGTGAGAGGGGGTAATGTGAGAGTGAGAGGGGGTAATGTGAGAGTGAGAGGGGGTAATGTGAGAGTGAGAGGGGGTAATGTGAGAGTGAGAGGGGGGTAATGTGAGAGTGGGGGGCTAATGTGAGAGTGGGGGGGCTAATGTGAGAGTGGGGGGGCTAATGTGAGAGTGAGTAATGTGAGAGTGAGAGGGGGTAATGTGAGAGTGAGAGGGGGGTGATGTGAGAAGGAGGGGGTGAGTGGGGGAGGCTGAGGGTGGTGACGGAGGTTTATGCTGAGGGTGGTGATGCTGAGGGTGGTGGGGGGTAATGCTGAGGGTGGTGAGGGGCGATGCTGAGGGTGGTGGGGGGCGATGCTGAGGGTGGTGAGGGGTGGTGATGTTGAGGGTGGTGATGCTGAGGGTGGTGATGCTGAGGGTGGTGGGGTTGAGGCTGAGGGGGGTGATGCTGAGGGGGGTGATGTTGAGGGTGGTGGGTGGTGAAACTGAGGGGGTGAGGGGTGATGCTGAGGGTGGTGGGAGGTGAGGCTGAGGGTGAAGGGGTAATGGTGAGGGTGGTGGGGGTGAGGCTGAGGGTGGTGGGGGGTGATGGTGACTGTGGTGGTGGGTGTAGCTGAGGGTGGTGGGGGTGAGGCTGAGGGTGGTGGGGAGGAGAGATGGTGGGGAGGGGTGATGGTGAGGGTGGTGAGGGGTGATGGTGGTGGGGGGTGAAGCTGGTGGTGGTGGGGGGTGAAGTTGAGGGTGGTGGGGGGTGATGTTGGGGGGGTGAGGCTGAGGGTGGTGGGGGTGATGGTGGTGGGGGGTGAAGCTGATGGTGGTGGGGGTGAGGGTGGTGGGGGTGATGGTGGTGGGGAGTGATGGTGGGGGTGAGGCTGAGGGTGGTGGGGGTGATGGTGGTGGGGGGTGAAGCTGATGATGGTGGGGGTGAGGGTGGTGGGGGTGATGGTGGTGGGGGGTGAAGCTGAGGTTGGTGGGGGGTGAGGCTGAGGGTGGTGGGGGTGAGGCTGAGGGTGGTGGGGGTGATGGTGGTGGGGAGTGTGGCTGAGGGTGGTGGGGGTGATGGTGGTGGGGGGTGAGGCTGAGGGTGGTGGGGGTGATGGTGGTGGGGGTGATGGTGGTGGGGGGTGAGGCTGAGGGTGGTGGGGGTGATGGTGGTGGGGGGTGAGGCTGAGGGTGGTGGGGGTGATGGTGGGTGAGGCTGAGGGTGGTGGGTGGTGAAGCTGGGGGTGAGCCTGAGGGTGGTGGGGGTGATGGGGAGGGAGAGCCTACCTTTCCCTGGTGGTCCAGTGGGCTCCCTGGTGGTCCGGTGGCCACTGCTCACGGTCTGCAGCTCCTCAGAGCTGCAGACCCTGTAATCTCGCGAGATTTCAGAGCGTTGCCGTGGTAACCCGCGGCAACGCTCTGATTGGCCAATTCTCGCGAGTCAAATGGTCTGCAGCTCTGCACACTGCGGAGCTGCAGACCAGTGTCTGCGATGGTGGCCGGGCAGCCAGGAGGGGCCTCGCACCCGGCGGCATACCGGGCAAGCCGCCAGGCCCCCTCCTGGTGTCAGGTCCTCGGTCACTGACCGAGGACCTGACACACTCTGCCAACAGGCGGTTTAGGCGGCCGCGAGGCCCCCGCCAGCGCGAGGCCTTAGGCGGCCGCCTAAACCGCCTAATTAGAGAGCCGCCTCTGCCAGTGATTTATAAAGAGGCAAAATGATATTCTCGTCCCGAGAATGAATGCCCTTTTTCATGCATGACAATACCCTACTGGCCTTGGCCACTGCTGATTGGCATTGCACATTGTTGCATAGTTTGTTGTCTATAACAATTCCCAAGTCCTTTTTGTGTGTTGTTATCCCTAATTCGCTTCCATTAAGGGTATACGTTGCTTGTGTATCCTTTACGCCGAAGTGCATAACTTTGCATTTTTCAACATTAAATTTAATCTGCCATTTGAGTGCCCAGTCCTCCAGTCTATCTAAATCCCTCTGCAGCAAAGTAATATCTTGCTCACATTGTATTATTTTACAAAGTTTTGTGTCATCTGCAAACACTGAAACATGACTTTCAATGCTGTCTTCAAGATCATTTATAAACATGTTAAATAGAAGGGGTCCCAGAACAGACCCCTGAGGGACACCACTTGCCACCTCTGTCCAGCTTGAAAATGTACCATTAACGACAACTCTTTGTACTCTGTTTTTATGCCAATGTTCTACCCAAGAACAAGCATTTTCATCTAGACCGATTTCCTTGCGTTTGAACACTAATCTTCTGTGTGGAACTGTATCAAATGCCTTGGCAAAATCCAAATAGATCACATCCACTGCAACACCCCGATCTATACTTCTACTTACTTCTTCATAGAATGCAATCAAGTTAGTTTGACACGACCTGTGCTTCATAAAACCGTGCTGATGTTTGCTGATAACCATGTTCTTCTCAAGGAATGTTGATCTTGAGGAAGACCCGAACGGGTGACTGTAAACCCTTTGATGTATTAAATGCCATTATCATTTTTTCAAAAGACCGAAGAGTGCATCTTTACTTTCTAATATATATATATATATATATATATATATATATATATATATATATATATATATATATATATATATATTTACTGCTCAAAAAAATAAAAGGGAACACAAAAATAACACATCCTAGATCTGAATGAATTAAATATTCTTCTGAAATACTTTGTTCTTTACATAGTTGAATGTGCTGACAACAAAATCACACAAAAATATATAAATTACATTTTTAAACCCATGGAGGTCTGAATTTGGAGTCACACTCAAAATTAAAGTTGAAAAACACACTACAGGCTGATCCAACTTTGATGTAATATCCTTAAAACAAGTCAAAATGAGGCTCAGTAGTGTGTGTGGCCTCCACGTGCCTGTATGACCTCCCTTCAATGGCTGTGCATGCTCCTGACTAGGTGGCGGATGGTCTCCTGAGGGATCTCCTCCCAGACCTGGACTAAAGCATCTGCCAACTCCTGGACAGTTTGTGGTGCAACGTGACATTGGTGGATGGAGCGAGACATGATTTCCCAGATGTGCTTAATTGGATTCAAGTCTGGGGAACGGGCGGGCCAGTCCATAGCATCAATGCCTTTGTCTTGCAGGAACTGCTGACACACTCCAGCCACATGAGGTCTAGCATTGTCTTGCATTAGGAGGAACTCAGGGCCAACCACACCAGCATATGGTCTCACAAGGGGTCTGAGGATCTCATCTCGGTACCTAATGGCAGTCAGGCTACCTCTGGCGAGCACATGGAGGGCTGTGCAGCCCCCCAAAGAAAAATGCCACCCCACACCATTACTGACCAGTAAACCGGTCATGCTGGAGGATGTTGCAGGCAGCAGAACGTTCCCCACGGCGTCTCCAGACTCTGTCACGCCTGTCACATGTGCTCAGTGTGAACCTGCTTTCATCTGTGAAGATCACAGGGCGCCGTGGTGAATTTGCCAATTTTGGTGTTCTCTGGCAAATACCAAATGTCCTGCACGGTGTTGGGCTGTAAGCACAACCCCCACCTGTGGACGTCTGGCCCTCATACCACCCTCATGGAGTGTGTTTCTGACCGTTTGAGCAGACAAATGCACATTTGTGGCCTGCTGGAGGGCATTTTGCAGGGCTCTGGCAGTGCTCCTCTTGTTCCTCATTGCACAAAGGTGGCGGTAGCGGTCCTGCTGCTGGGTTGTTGCCCTCCTACGGCCTCTTCCACGTCTCCTGATGTACTGGCCTGTCTCCTGGTAGCGCATCCATGCTCTGGACACTACGCTGACAGACACAGCAAACCTTCCTGCCACAGCTCGCATTGATGTGCCATCCTGGATGAGCTGCACTACCTGAGCCACTTCTGTGGGTTGTAGACTCCGTCTCATGCTATCACTAGAGTGAAAGCACCACCAGCATTCAAAAGTGACCAAAACATCAGCCAGGAAGCATAGGAACTAATAAGTGGTCTGTGGTCACTAGTGATGTACCGAACTGTCCGCCGGCGAACAGTTCCTGGCGAACTTAGCGTGTTCGCGTTCGCCGCCGCGGGCGAACACATGGGCGGTTCGATCCGCCCCTATTCGTCATCATTGGGCAAACTTTGACCCTGTGCCTCTCGGTCAGCAGACACATTCCAGCCAATCAGCAGCACTCCCTTCCACACCCTTCAACCTCCCTCCCAGCATCCATTTTCGATTCATACTGAAGCTGCATGCTTAGTGAGAGGAGGGAAAGTTTAGCTGCTGCTGATTATATAGGGAAATTGATAGCTAGGCTAGGGTATTCAGTGTCCACTACAATCCTGAAGGACTCATCTGATCTCTGCTGTAAGGACAGCACCCCAAAAAGCCCTTTTTAGGGCTATAACATCAGGCTGCTTTTTTTTTTCCTGTGTAATGTAATTGCAGTTGCCTGCCTGCCTGCCAGCTTCTGTGTGAGGTTCACATTGGATACTGTGCCTACTTGCCCAGTGCCACCACTCATATCTGTTTTAACAATTGGTTAAGCTTTAGATTTAAAATAAATAATTTGTTTTCACTGTAATAGAAGAGCAGTTGCCTGCCTGCCAGCTTCTGTGTCAGGTTGGATGCCTTGCCCTCAGTCAGTGCCACCACTCATATCTGTTTTAACAATTGGTTAAGCTTTAGATTTAAAATAAATAATTTGTTTTCACTGTAATAGAAGAGCAGTTGCCTGCCTGCCAGCTTCTGTGTCAGGTTGGATGCCTTGCCCATTTGCACAGTCAGTGCCACCACTCATATCTGTTTTAACAATAGCTTAAGCTTTAGATTTTAAAGAAATCATTTTTTTTCCACTGTAATAGAAGAGCAGTTGCCTGCCTGCCAGCTTCTGTGTCAGGTTGGATGCCTTGCCCATTTGCACAGTCAGTGCCACCACTCATATCTGTTTTAACAATTGGTTAAGCTTTAGATTTAAAATAAATAATTTGTTTTCACTGTAATAGAAGAGCAGTTGCCTGCCTGCCAGCTTCTGTGTCAGATTGGATGCCTTGCCCATTTGCACAGTCAGTGCCACCACTCATATCTGTTTTAACAATTGGTTAAGCTTTAGATTTTAAATAAATAATTTGTTTTCACTGTAATAGAAGAGCAGTTGCCTGCCTGCCAGCTTCTGTGTCAGGTTGGATGCCTTGCCCATTTGCACAGTCAGTGCCACCACTCATATCTGTTTTAACAATAGCTTAAGCTTTAGATTTTAAAGAAATCATTTTTTTTCACTGTAATAGAAGAGCAGTTGCCTGCCTGCCAGCTTCTGTGTCAGGTTGGATGCCTTGCCCATTTGCACAGTCAGTGCCACCACTCATATCTGTTTTAACAATAGCTTAAGCTTTAGATTTTAAAGAAATCATTTTTTTTTCACTGTAATAGAAGAGCAGTTGCCTGCCTGCCAGCTTCTGTGTCAGGTTGGATGCCTTGCCCATTTGCACAGTCAGTGCCACCACTCATATCTGTTTTAACAATAGCTTAAGCTTTAGATTTTAAAGAAATCATTTTTTTTCACTGTAATAGAAGAGCAGTTGCCTGCCTGCCAGCTTCTGTGTCAGGTTGGATGCCTTGCCCATTTGCACAGTCAGTGCCACCACTCATATCTGTTTTAACAATAGCTTAAGATTTAGATTTTAAAGAAATCATTTTTTTTCACTGTAATAGAAGATCAGTTAGTTGTCTGCAAGCGTCTGGGTGTCAGGCCTACTTCAGCGTGTGCTCTGCAGACCTGTGCCAGCGTGCTTTGACAGTTGCCAATCATATCTGGTGTCTCTTTAGCGTGCTTTTACAAAGAAAAAAGGTTTCCAGTGTAAGCTAATAGCAGCCAGTCAGTGTCCTTCAAGCGGCTCTGTCAGGCCTTCCTTCAGCGTGTGCCCTGCACAACCCTGCCAGCGTACTTTGACAATTGCGACTCATATCTGGTGTCTCTATAGCGTGCTTTTACAAAGAAAAAAGGTTTCCAGTGTAAGCTAATAGCAGCCAGTCAGTGTCCTTCAAGCGGCTCTGTCAGGCCTTCCTTCAGCGTGTGCCCTGCACAACCCTGCCAGCGTACTTTGACAATTGCCACTCATATCTGGTGTCTCTATAGCGTGCTTTTTCAAAGAAAAAAGGTTTCCAGTGTAAGCTAATAGCAGCCAGTCAGTGTCCTTCAAGCGGCTCTGTCAGGCCTTCCTTCAGCGTGTGCCCTGCACAACCCTGCCAGCGTACTTTGACAGTTGCCACTCATATCTGGTGTCTCTATAGCGTGCTTTTACAACCAAAATTTTGTTTCCACTGTAATAGAAGAGCAGTTGCCTGCCTGCCAGCTTCTGTGTGAGGTTCACAGTGGATACTGTGCCCTCTTGCCCAGTGCCACCACTCATATCTGTTTTTACAATAGCTTAAGCTTAAGATTTAAAAGAAATATTTTTTTTCACTGTAATAGAAGAGCAGTTGCCTGCCTGCCAGCTTCTGTGTCAGGTTGGATGCCTTGCCCATTTGCACAGTCAGTGCCACCACTCATATCTGTTTTAACAATAGCTTAAGCTTTAGATTTTAAAGAAATCATTTTTTTTCACTGTAATAGAAGATCAGTTAGTTGTCTGCAAGCGTCTGGGTGTCAGGCCTACTTCAGCGTGTGCTCTGCAGACCTGTGCCAGCGTGCTTTGACAGTTGCCAATCATATCTGGTGTCTCTTTAGCGTGCTTTTACAAAGAAAAAAGGTTTCCAGTGTAAGCTAATAGCAGCCAGTCAGTGTCCTTCTGTCAGGGTACCTGTAGTCTCTACCTCAGAGGAGGTGAGAGACTTAGACGTTTATCCTCCCAGAGGGGTTGTTTCTTCCGTTCCTCGCGGTCGTCTCGGCCATTTACAAGCCGACCGCGAGGGATCCACTTCCTTATATGACGCGACGCTCAGTAGTCGACGTCATGACACCAACCCGGGTCGACCTGTCAGTCAAGTCCCGAGCACTAATCAGGACTCGTCGGGGGCGTGATTACCCTCTAGAATCAAGGTATAAAGTAAGGCTTTCGGCATCTGCTCATTGCCCTGTCGTGGTTCTAGCCTGTCTAGTCACTCAGTGCTCTTGTATTCTAGTTGTCTCTTTGGTTCTGACCCGGCTTGTTTGTACTACCCTGTTTATCTCTGTTACCCTTTGACTCGGCTTGTCTCTCGCTTACCTGTCCTCTCGTTCCCTCGACCTCGGCTTGTTCCTAGACCATTCTCTACTTACTCCTTACGTTAAGTCCGGCCATTCTAAGGTCCGGTATACGTACCTACCATCTGTTTGTACTCTGCGTGTTGGATCCCTGTCCTGATCCTGACATTACGACAGGGCCAATGGATCCTGCAGGTACAAACACTCAGGTTGGTCCTTCTGACTCTAGGTTCCACGCCATGGATCACAGAATGGACCAGATGGCTCTAGCACTACAGGCGTTACTATCTCATTCTAATAATCAACCAGAAGAGATGCGTAATACTTCTATCTCCCCTGTGAGTTCAGGTCTAGAGGTAGCCACTGTAGGTGCTTCTTCCCGTATTACTCCACCTGTACGTTATGGTGGTTCTCCAGAGAAGTGTCGTGGTTTCTTAAACCAAATAGGTATCCATTTCGAATTACAACCCCGCTCCTATCCTACAGATAGGGCGAAGGTTGGATTTATTATCACATTACTTGTTGAGAAAGCTTTGAGATGGGCCAATCCATTGTGGGAAAATGATAATCCGTTAGTATATAATTATAATGCCTTTGTAGCTGCTTTCAGAAGAACTTTTGACCCTCCAGGTAGAAAGGTCAATGCAGCTAGATTACTGTTGCGCCTTAGACAAGATAACCGAACACTTGTGGATTATGCACTAGAGTTCAGGTCCTTGGCGGCAGAAGTTAAGTGGAATGAACAGGCTTATATAGATGTATTTTTAAACGGGTTATCAGACACAATCCTTGACGAGGTTGCTACTAGAGAGCTTCCTGAAAATTTGGAGGATTTAATTTCTTTTATTTCTCGCATTGATGAACGTTTAAGAGAGAGGCAGAACACTCGAGAGAGAAACCGTAGACCTTCCTTTAAACTAGCTCCTTCATTTCAAAGTTCTGAATCCACAACCTCACTTTTTCCAGAACCTATGCAGATAGGCAATACTCGCCTCTCAGAAGAGGAGAGACAGTACAGGAGAAGGGAGGGGTTGTGTATGTACTGTGGAGTCAGAGGTCATTTACGCCTAAATTGTCCTAATCGCTCGGGAAACGCTCGCACCTAAGTTTCTCTATAGGACAGGCCTTGGGTGTTTCTATTTTGTCCTCTAATCATAATTATAAAGATCACAGGCTTCTGCTACCCGTTTCTTTAACTTGGGAGAAGGGAGTACTAGAAACTATGGCATTGATAGATTCCGGAGCTGCTGAGAGCTTTATCGACCAAGTTTTTGTTACCAAACACGCTATCCCATCCCAGTTAAGGGAGACACCTTTGGCCGTTGAGGCCATAGATGGTAGACCTTTAGTTGATCCTGTTATTTTTCTGGAAAACCATACCCGTTAAATTAACTGTTGGTATCTTACACGAGGAAGACATATCTTTATTGCTTATTTCGTCTCCTTCTGTTCCCATAGTCCTGGGGTATCCTTGGTTAAAAAAAATAACCCTATTATTGATTGGGAATTAGGGGAGATAGTCTCATGGGGTCAGGGTTGTCAGGACAGGTGCTTACGGACAGTGTCACCGCTTTGCGCAGTTAACACACCGATTAATTCTACCTACTCTACAGAGGTACAAATACCTGTACCCTGTGCCTGGATTTAAAGGCAGTATTTGACATTTGACAAAAAGAATGCTGATACTTTACCTCCACACAGGTCTTTTGATTGTAAGATTAATCTACTACCTGGTACTATGCCTCCCAGGGGTAATGTATATCCTTTGTCCACTAAAGAGAACTTAGTCTTAGAGGAGTATATTCGTGAGAACCTTGAAAAAGGATTCATTAGGAGATCCTCCTCCCCTGCCGGGGCTGGGTTTTTTTTGTTAAGAAGAAGGATGGTACACTAAGACCTTGCATTGATTATCGAGGTTTGAACAAAATAACCATTAGAAATGCCTACCCAATTCCTTTGATTACCGAGCTCTTTGATCGTCTAAAAGGCTCCAAGATTTTCACCAAGTTAAATCTCAGAGGGGCGTATAACTTGGTGAGAATTCAGCAGGGACACGAGTGGATGACGGCGTTCAATACCCGTTATGGGCACTATGAATACACAGTAATGCCTTTTGGTCTCTGTAATGCACCGGCAGTATTTCAGGACCTGATCAATGAAGTTCTTAGGGAATTTCAACATGACTGCGTTATTGTATATCTGGATGATATACTTATACACTCTAGAGAGATTGAGACTCACCACAGACAAGTCAGAAGGGTATTGCGCAAGCTTCTTCAACATGGCCTGTACTGCAAATTGGAGAAATGCAGCTTTGACCAATCCCAGATAAACTTTCTTGGTTATGTGATTTCTGGGGAAGGGTTTAAGATGGACCCGGATAAGCTCCAGTCCATTTTAGATTGGCCTTTACCTAGGGGCCTCAAGGCCATTCAGAGGTTTATTGGATTCTCCAACTATTATAGGCGCTTCATTAAGGGATACTCTTCAATTATAGCTCCTATTACCAATATGACCAGACAGGGGGCTGACACTAAGAACTGGTCTACTGAAGCCCTTCTTGCCTTCAAAACACTCAAGGAACTGTTTGCTTCTGCACCAATTTTAGTTCACCCTGATACGACTCTGCCTTTCCTACTCGAGGTAGACGCCTCAGAGACAGGTATTGGTGCTATCCTGTCCCAAAGGTTAGGTGTGGATAAGCCCTTACATCCATGTGGTTTTTTTTCCAAGAAACTATCAGGTCCTGAGAGCAGATATGACATTGGTGACAGGGAACTACTAGCAGTTATCATGGCTTTAAAGGAGTGGAGACATTTATTGGAGGGCACCTTACATCCTGTTACTATTTTGACAGACCACAAGAACTTGTCCTATATTGGGGAGGCCAAGCGCTTGTCCTCCAGGCAAGCTCGTTGGTCTTTATTCCTCACGCATTTCAATTACGTGCTCACTTATAGACCTGGTTCTAAGAATTCTAAAGCCGATGCTTTGTCTCGCCAATATGAACCTTCTGCGATATCTGAGCCGGTTTTGTCTTCTATAGTACCCACTTGTAATATTATCGCCAACACGAGTCTCAAGATTCACTCTCCGTTGCTTGGTCAGATCATGAAGTTGCAGCATCTGGCGCCTAGACAGACTCCTGGGGCAAGGCATTTCGTTCCTCCTGAACTCCAACTGGAACTCTTACAGTGTTTTCACAACAGTAAGGCGGCTGGGCATCCGGGTATTCGCAAGACATGTTCCTTGATCTCTAAAGATTTCTGGTGGCCTTCTTTACGGAAGGATATTAGGGATTTCATCGGAGCATGTGAGGTCTGTATGAAGACTAAGCAACCTCATACGCTTCCATGTGGTTTGTTACATCCCTTGAACATTCCAGAGAGACCATGGTCCTGTTTGGCTATGGACTTCATTGTAGATTTGCCTGTGTGGCGAAACCGACCTCGCCACGTGTCCTTGGAGGGGGCTGATTGCCCGCCTCTTGCCTTTGGACTATGGACCAGACTTTATGGGAATGTGATACCCCAGATAGCCATACCATGGAGCCTATTCATATAATGAAAGACTATGGGAAAGACTTTAGCTCCATGGCAATTGTACTGTGTGAGTAGGATCTGCGCGCTATTCGGTAGTTTTGTGCGTGCAGATCCCAGCTATCTGGGGATAGGTGAAATGTCTGTGTGTTAGGTGTAAATGTGACTTTATGTATTTTAAAGTGTTTTATGTCGTTTTGCAACCATGTGGTTAATGGAGTCTGCATAAGTACACAGGCTTACAGGACGTCCTGAAGCAGGCCAGGAAGGTGTGTGGCCATTTCAGGCGTTCCTACACGGCCATGGCTCACTTTGCCGATATCCAGCGGCGAAACAATATGCCAGTGAGGCGCTTGATTTGCGACAGCCCTACACGTTGGAATTCCACACTCCTAATGTTTGACCGCCTGCTCCAACAAGAAAAAGCTGTTAAAGAATATTTGTATGACCGGGGTGCTAGGACAGCCTCTGGGGAGCTGGGAATTTTTTTGCCACGTTACTGGACGCTCATGCGCAATGCCTGTAGGCTCATGCGTCCTTTTGAGGAGGTGACAAACCTAGTCAGTCGCAACGAAGGCACCATCAGCGACATCATACCATTTGTTTTCTTCCTGGAGCGTGCCCTGCGAAGAGTGCTGGATCAGGCTGTAGATGAGCGTGAAGAGGAAGAGGAAGAGTTGTGGTCACCATCACCACCAGAAACAGCCTTATCAGCATCGCTTGCTGGACCTGCGGCAACGCTGGAAGAGGATTGTGAGGAAGAGGAGTCAGAGGAGGAATGTAGCTTTGAGGAGGAGGAGGAGGAGGAGCAAGACCAAACACAACAGGCATCCCAGGGTGCTCGTTGTCACCTATCTGGTACCCGTGGTGTTGTACGTGGCTGGGGGGAAGAACATACCTTCAATGACATCAGTGAGGAGGAGGAACGGGAAATGAGTAGCTCGGCATCCAACCTTGTGCAAATGGGGTCTTTCATGCTGTCCTGCCTGTTGAGGGACCCTCGTATAAAAAGGCTGAAGGAGAACAACCTGTACTGGGTGTCCACGCTACTAGACCCCCGGTATAAGCAGAAAGTGGCGGAAATGTTACCGAATTACAACAAGTCGGAAAGGATGCAGCATTTGCAAAATAAATTAAAAAGTATGCTTTACACAGCGTATAAGGGTGATGTCACAGCACAACGGGAATCTAACAGGGGGAGAGGTGGTCTCCTCCCACGACCACGCCGGCAAGGACAGGACGCTTTAAAGACGTGTTGTTGATGGAGGACATGCGGACCTTTTTAAGTCCTATGCATCGCCACAGCCCTTCGGGATCCACCCTCAGAGAGCGACTTGACCGACAGGTAGCAGACTACCTCGCCTTAACTGCAGATATCGACACTCTGAGGAGCGATGAACCCCTTGACCTGTGGCCTGAGCTATCCCAATTTGCGATAGAACTTCTGGCCTGCCCCGCTTCAAGTGTCCTGTCAGAAAGGACCTTCAGTGCAGCAGGAGGTATTGTCACTGAGAAGAGAAGTCGCCTAGGTCAAAAAAGTCTAGATTACCTCACCTTTATTAAGATGAATGAGGGATGGATCCCGAAGGGACTGACACTGGGCGATACATTCGATTAAAAAAGGCCTGATGAGATGAGCTGCCTTGGGCTAAAAATGGTCCACACGCTGCTGTATTTTAGCTCTGAATGACGTTTGACTTGCGTGACTTATCCGCCACCAACTAGGGTTCAAGTCGCCATGTTTTAGGGCCCTTTCTGCCTGTGAAACAAACATCAATTTTTCTGGCCGCTGCTACAGCAGCGGCTGCAACAATACCAAATTTTTCAGGCATGTGTACATGCCTAATTTTTAGGCCCACTGGTGCAGCACTGTGGCTTCAAAAACCAAACCAAAAAAAAAATCCTCCAAGATGGCACCAATATACCAGGCCTAAAAAGGGGAGGTGATTCAACAATTAAAAATCTCTGCCATTTACACGTCCACTGATAGGAGACGCGGAAGGTATTAAACTGATATGAACAATACTAAACTCACCACTCCTATCTGGTGGCACATTAGCTTGCCCGCGCAGTGCCACAAATTTCAAGTAAGAGGACCGACCAAGCATCTTCTTCCATCTCCCTGTTACATAAATCAATGCCATATCCATAGAAATTGTACATAATATCCAGGAGAGTTTTACAGGGCCATATCTTGTCGCCTGTTGAAAGAGGTGACCTTGCTCGGGTCCCAGGTGTGCGGTTCCTAAAATGGCTGCCATATCCACGTCCACTGATAGGAGACGCGGAAGGTATTAAACTGATATGAACATTTACTAAACTCACCACTCCGAGTGCTGTTATTTATTTAATTTTTTTGTGGTGAGGCTTTACAGGACAGAGTGCTTCTCCACGGGACATGTTAACTCACGGGCAGCTGGCTCATCAAGGAACCAGAGCAGCTTGAACGAGGTGACCTTGCTCGGGTCCCAGGTGTGCGGTTCCTAAAATGGCTGCCATATACACGTCCACTGATAGGAGACGCAGAAGGTATTAAACTGATATGAACAATACTCCACTCCTATCTGTAGGTCCGTCCCATTGTGATTTATGCCCCCCACCCACCGCGCAGGGATGGGGGCCGGGGGGAGGAAAGTAGGCCCCCCCATTGTGATTTATGACACCCACCCACCGCGCAGGGGTGGGGGCCGAGGGGGGGAGGACAGTAGGTCCCCCATTGTGATTTATGGCCCCCACCCACCGCGCAGTGGTTGGGGAGGACAGTAGCTCCCCCCAGTGTGTATCATGGGCTTTGAGGACAGATGTCAATCCATACCTGCCAAGTGACCCTATGTAGGGGGAACAGTCCCTATTCTGCTCTGTGTCAGTGTGTATCATGGTCTCTGTGGACGGGGAACAGTCTCTATTCTGCTCTGTGTCCATGTGTATCATGGTCTCTGTGGACAGTGAACAGTCTCTATTCTGCTCTGTGTCAGTGTGTATCATGGTCTCTGTGGACAGGGAACAGTCTCTATTCTGCTCTGTGTCAGTGTGTATCAGGGGCTTTGAGGACAGGTGTCAATCCATACCTGCCAAGTGACCCTATGTAGGGGTAACAGTCCCTATTCTGCTCTGTGTCAGTGTGTATCATGGTCTCTGTGGACGGGGAACAGTCTCTATTCTGCTCTGTGTCAGTGTGTTTCATGGTCTCTGTGGACAGGGAACAGTCTCTATTCTGCTCTGTGCCAGTGTGTATCATGGTCTCTGTGGACAGGGAACAGTCTCTATTCTGCTCTGTGTCAGTGTGTATCAGGGGCTTTGAGGACAGGTGTCAATCCATACCTGCCAAGTGACCCTATGTAGGGGGGACAGTCTCTATTCTGCTCTGTGTCAGTGTGTATCATGGTCCCTGTGGACGGGGAACAGTCTCTATTCTGCTCTGTGTCAGTGTGTATCATGGTCTCTGAGGACAGGTGTCAATCCATATCTGCCAAGTGACCCTATGTAGGGGGAACAGTCTCTATTCTGCTCTGTGTCAGTGTGTATCAGGGGTTTTGAGGACAGGTGTCAATCCATATCTGCTAAGTGACCCTATGTAGGGGGAACAGTCTCTATTCCGCTCTGTGTCAGTGTGTATCAGGGATTTGACTATCTTTAATCAGATTCAAAAATTACAATTCCAGGAAAAATTTAACAAACATTTACAAGAACATGTTATGCACATCATAGAAACAACGTGAACCTCTTTAAAGCCACAAACTTAAGACAAAAAGTATGTACACACAATGTGTAAGGGTTTGAAAGAATATTCTGAATCCTTACATGTTTACTTTATCGTTTGTTTGATTTTTGTGAACCATATATAAACTACAAGCAGCGTGAAAACTATAAAAACTCAAGTGGCCATGCTGATCAAATTAAATAGTATGCTTTACACAGCGTATAAGGGTGATGTCACAGCACAACGGGAATCTAACAGGGGAAGAGGTGAAAGTCATCCTCCCCCTCCCACGACCCCGCCATATCTGCCAAGTGACCCTATGTAGGGGTAACAGTCTCTATTCTGCTCTGTGTCAGTGTGTATCATGGTCTCTGAGGA
This sequence comes from Pelobates fuscus, assembly GCF_036172605.1. Classification (NCBI taxonomy): domain Eukaryota; kingdom Metazoa; phylum Chordata; class Amphibia; order Anura; family Pelobatidae; genus Pelobates; species Pelobates fuscus. The sequence goes on along the minus strand of NC_086318.1, from coordinate 270,095,874 downwards.
CGGGGAACAGTCTCTATTCTGCTCTGTGTCAGTGTGTATCAGGGGCTTTGAGGACAGGTGTCAATGTTAGGTGATTTCTGCCCTTTATGGATTAAAAGCAGACTCTGCATCAACTGTGTAATTTTCCATGGGAGTTTTGCCATGGATCCCCCTCCGGCATGCCACAGTCCAGGTGTTAGTCCCCTTGAAAGAGTCCCTGTTGGTTTTAAAATTCGCCTGCCCATTGAAGTCAATGGCGGTTCGCGCGGTTCGCCGGTTCGCGAACATTTGAGGAAGTTCGCGTTCGCCGTTCGCGAACCGAAAATTTCGGGTTCGCGACAACACTAGTGGTCACCACTCCTTTATTGGGGGTGTCTTGCTAATTGCCTATAATTTTCACCTGTTGTCTATTCCATTTGCACAACAGCATGTGAAATTTATTGTCACTGAGTGTTGCTTCCTTAGTGGACAGTTTGATTTCACAGAAGTGTGATTGACTTGGAGTTATATTGTGTTGTTTAACCCCTTAAGGACCAAACTTCTGGAATAAAAGGGAATCATGACATGTCACACATGTCATGTGTCCATAATGGGGTTAAGTGTTCCCTTTATTTTTTTTAGCAGTGTATAAATAAAATAACAGATAAATGAGCTGCACTCACGGTCTTTCCATGTAAAGTATTGCTTTATTCCCTCATGTTAAAAACAGATCAACATTTCAGTCCACTCAGGGACCTTCCTCAGGAGTATATATATATATATATATATATATATATATATATATATCTCCTGTTATGATGCAAAAGCCTGGTGCTTATCAGCAAAAGTATAGCAAAAACTGTGTAAAGACAACACTCGAGGGACTTTGAAATATAGTGAAACAAACTTTTATTCAGCATCTGCCACAGTAAATCAATGTTTCAGTTCTCTAATGGAACTTTTGTCAGGACAAAGTGCAATACAATGAACAGTGATTAAATAGCATGAAATCATAATAACCCCTGGACTACTCCCTGCTGCAAGAAGAAAATCACGGGTATAACTAAAACAGCTGGTGCAGAAAAAAAAGCTGATCATAGCCATAAGGCTCTTGACAGGAATCTAAGTACTAATGATCAGTCTAGAGGGGGATATATATATATATAACCAAAGATTAATAGGAGCACTCAAAAGGACTTTTTTCCGTGTATTTAATGTGGCAAAAAAAGTTTACAACAAAGTGTAACGCATCTAATCGAAATTTATAAACAACTGGAAGATGAGAATACCTACTTAACCTTACTTGGGGATCCCACCAAAAGGATAGCACAAACAATCGATGAAACCTTGACATTTGGACTTACAGCGGGCTTTATAGATTTGCAATTATTCCAATTTCTGCATAAAGATAGCCCTCGAACTCCTATTATTTATACGCTCCCGAAAATTCATAAGAGCCTGGAGAGACCCCCGGGACGGGCGATAGTCTCGGCAGTAGGAGGCCTATTGGACCCGATTGCAAAATATTTGGATTTCTTGTTCAAATTACCTGTTAATGGAATTCCCACCTGTATCAAAGATACGGCTAGTCTGATAGAAGAACTGAAAAAAGTTAAAAATTTGGAAGGAACAGTCACACTAATGACCTTAGATGTATCCAGCCTCTATACGGTCATACCTCATGAAGGGGGAATAGAGGCAATGAGGGAGTTACTAACCGAGACAACATTTTACTCTGGACCACCCATTGAATATACCCTTGAGCTGTTATCTCTGGCGTTGAAGAATAATTATTTTAGATTTGAAACGAAGTGGTACTTACAGAGGGCTGGCACATCCATGGGGGCTGCTATGGCCCCCATGTATGCGAATGCCTACATGTACCAGTTTGAAAAGGAACACATTCTCAGTAGATATCAAGACAACATAATTAGATATTTTCGTTATATCGACGATATTTTAATTTTGTGGCAAGGGAGCACTCAACAAGCGATGGAATTTGTTGGAAATCTAAATAAATTGCCCACTCCGATAAAAGTGACTTCGAATATCAGTAGTCACATCATTCAATTTTTGGATTTGGAAATATTATATGACCAAGGAAATATAGAATACCAACTTTATACAAATCCAACAGATCGAAATACATTACTTCACTACGAGAGTGCACATACCAATCATGTGAAAAACTCTTTACCTTTTTCGCAATTTTTAAGAGTATTGAGAAACAACTCCAAGGAGTCCCAATGTGAGAAACAGCTACAGGAAATGTATGACAAATTTCTACAGAGAGGTTACACCAACAAAGTGTTGAATAAGGCACTGACTAAAGCAAGAGATCGAAGGGGAGAAACAGAAAAGAAATATCATGAGAAGAGCTATAGGATTCCATTTCCAATGACGTATAATACAGCAACAACTAAGATCTGCCAGTCGGTTACCAAAAACTGGCACATCATGGAGAATGATAAGAGTCTTTCCAAGGGCCTACACAATAAACCGATGTTCTCATATAGAAACAATAAGAGCTTAAAAGATCTATTGGTCCATACTGATCCAATTAAGAGTTACACATCTACAACTAAAAATGTGGCAAATCATGGGTGTGTAAGATGTTTAGGCTGCGTGACCTGTGGACATCTGATACCCTGCAAGAGCTTTAATCATCCCCATACGGGTCAATCATTTAAAATACAACTTAGGATCAGTTGCCGCACAGAATATGTGATTTACAAATTATCATGTCCCTGCGGATTGAATTACGTAGGCAAGACAGAAACGGCCTTATGTGAAAGAATAAGAGGACACAGGTCTAGCATCAGGTTGGCCTATAGGGACACAAAATCGGACAAACCAGTGGCACGACACTTCCTAGAGAAAAACCATCCGCTATCCTCATTGAAATGTATAGCGATTGATCATCTCCCAATCTCTCGAAGAGGTGGCAGTAGACAGCAACAATTACTACAAAAAGAGACTTGGTGGATTCAGAAGTTGGGGACTTTGGCTCCCAATGGCTTAAATGAGAAACTTTCAGATATGTCTTTTCTCTGATAGTTTATGTGCTGTAGGAAGCTCGAATTAAGGCTTGTTATGTACAGTATTTAGTAGGGCAAAGTTAGTTAGGGCTATAATGCTTACAGTGTCAGCATATAGTAAGAGAATTTTTGACTAATTAGGCTTTCTTTATATTTTTTACTATTTTGAATTATTTCCATTTTTTAATTCCTTGGTATATTTTTCACATTAAATGTACTTCATTATAGTAATCTTGAGGGCTCCAGTTATGATGGGGGAGGAAATAGAAATCCCGCTTGTTTGTGCTCATTACGACTTGATGGAAGAGCATATAGAGAGGGCACTTGATGTTAATTCACACGTAAAATAATCTCTCGTTTTCCTTTCTTCTGAAAAGGGTTGGTATAATGTACAACATTGTATGTTTTTACATAGGAGCCTGTAGTATGCACATATGAGAACACATATACTTAAATATTGCATATCATCTTATAATATGATGCAGTATCACTTCTAATTATGACACAACTAGTACTTTTTTTCCCTTTCTTACATTTTTGTACATATTTTTATATCTTTTTGACATATTTTGTATACACAGTTATTTGCACTTCTCCCCCTCTCTTCTCCATACAGGGGTATATGAGTGGGAAGCACTACAATTGGCATGGTATCATAGCAGTGTCACATATTATATTGATCACCCTTACAGTGATCCTTCTTCTAGTAGTTGTAAATATTGTATATAGATTTTTTCATTATATGTATATTTAGACCAAGTCTTGATGATCACTGAATTTATCATTATTTCACTTTAAATATGTTCACGCTATTCTATGTGGCCACTCTAAGTTTATTTGTGTACCTGGCTTACAGAGTCTATTTATCTATTGAGAAGGATTTGCTTATGTTCTCCCTGATATAGGGAGCTCATTAATGTGAAATTTATGTTTTTGTGCTTGCTCCTGCCTCCGTGCGAGGGATAGGGTGCAGAGGACGATTCTACTTGTAACCACTCTTGCGCCCGACGTCCCCATGGTGATGGAGGACGCAGGCATTCAGGAAGCAGAGGATGATTCTATTTGCAATCGCGCATGCGCCCGACGTCTCCATGGTGACTTGCGTGACTTATCCGCCACCAACTAGGGTTCAAGTCGCCATGTTTTAGGGCCCTTTCTGCCTGTGAAACAAACATCAATTTTTCTGGCCGCTGCTACAGCAGCGGCTGCAACAATACCAAATTTTTCAGGCATGTGTACATGCCTAATTTTTAGGCCCACTGGTGCAGCACTGTGGCTTCAAAAACCAAACCAAAAAAAAAATCCTCCAAGATGGCACCAATATACCAGGCCTAAAAAGGGGAGGTGATTCAACAATTAAAAATCTCTGCCATTTACACGTCCACTGATAGGAGACGCGGAAGGTATTAAACTGATATGAACAATACTAAACTCACCACTCCTATCTGGTGGCACATTAGCTTGCCCGCGCAGTGCCACAAATTTCAAGTAAGAGGACCGACCAAGCATCTTCTTCCATCTCCCTGTTACATAAATCAATGCCATATCCATAGAAATTGTACATAATATCCAGGAGAGTTTTACAGGGCCATATCTTGTCGCCTGTTGAAAGAGGTGACCTTGCTCGGGTCCCAGGTGTGCGGTTCCTAAAATGGCTGCCATATACACGTCCACTGATAGGAGACGCGGAAGGTATTAAACTGATATGAACATTTACTAAACTCACCACTCCGAGTGCTGTTATTTATTTAATTTTTTTGTGGTGAGGCTTTACAGGACAGAGTGCTTCTCCACGGGACATGTTAACTCACGGGCAGCTGGCTCATCAAGGAACCAGAGCAGCTTGAACGAGGTGACCTTGCTCGGGTCCCAGGTGTGCGGTTCCTAAAATGGCTGCCATATACACGTCCACTGATAGGAGACGCAGAAGGTATTAAACTGATATGAACAATACTCCACTCCTATCTGTAGGTCCGTCCCATTGTGATTTATGCCCCCCACCCACCGCGCAGGGATGGGGGCCGGGGGGAGGAAAGTAGGCCCCCCCATTGTGATTTATGACACCCACCCACCGCGCAGGGGTGGGGGCCGAGGGGGGGAGGACAGTAGGTCCCCCATTGTGATTTATGGCCCCCACCCACCGCGCAGTGGTTGGGGAGGACAGTAGCTCCCCCCAGTGTGTATCATGGGCTTTGAGGACAGATGTCAATCCATACCTGCCAAGTGACCCTATGTAGGGGGAACAGTCCCTATTCTGCTCTGTGTCAGTGTGTATCATGGTCTCTGTGGACGGGGAACAGTCTCTATTCTGCTCTGTGTCCATGTGTATCATGGTCTCTGTGGACAGTGAACAGTCTCTATTCTGCTCTGTGTCAGTGTGTATCATGGTCTCTGTGGACAGGGAACAGTCTCTATTCTGCTCTGTGTCAGTGTGTATCAGGGGCTTTGAGGACAGGTGTCAATCCATACCTGCCAAGTGACCCTATGTAGGGGTAACAGTCCCTATTCTGCTCTGTGTCAGTGTGTATCATGGTCTCTGTGGACGGGGAACAGTCTCTATTCTGCTCTGTGTCAGTGTGTTTCATGGTCTCTGTGGACAGGGAACAGTCTCTATTCTGCTCTGTGCCAGTGTGTATCATGGTCTCTGTGGACAGGGAACAGTCTCTATTCTGCTCTGTGTCAGTGTGTATCAGGGGCTTTGAGGACAGGTGTCAATCCATACCTGCCAAGTGACCCTATGTAGGGGGGACAGTCTCTATTCTGCTCTGTGTCAGTGTGTATCATGGTCCCTGTGGACGGGGAACAGTCTCTATTCTGCTCTGTGTCAGTGTGTATCATGGTCTCTGAGGACAGGTGTCAATCCATATCTGCCAAGTGACCCTATGTAGGGGGAACAGTCTCTATTCTGCTCTGTGTCAGTGTGTATCAGGGGTTTTGAGGACAGGTGTCAATCCATATCTGCTAAGTGACCCTATGTAGGGGGAACAGTCTCTATTCCGCTCTGTGTCAGTGTGTATCAGGGATTTGACTATCTTTAATCAGATTCAAAAATTACAATTCCAGGAAAAATTTAACAAACATTTACAAGAACATGTTATGCACATCATAGAAACAACGTGAACCTCTTTAAAGCCACAAACTTAAGACAAAAAGTATGTACACACAATGTGTAAGGGTTTGAAAGAATATTCTGAATCCTTACATGTTTACTTTATCGTTTGTTTGATTTTTGTGAACCATATATAAACTACAAGCAGCGTGAAAACTATAAAAACTCAAGTGGCCATGCTGATCAAATTAAATAGTATGCTTTACACAGCGTATAAGGGTGATGTCACAGCACAACGGGAATCTAACAGGGGAAGAGGTGAAAGTCATCCTCCCCCTCCCACGACCCCGCCATATCTGCCAAGTGACCCTATGTAGGGGTAACAGTCTCTATTCTGCTCTGTGTCAGTGTGTATCATGGTCTCTGAGGACGGGGAACAGTCTCTATTCTGCTCTGTGTCAGTGTGTATCAGGGGCTTTGAGGACAGGTGTCAATGTTAGGTGATTTCTGCCCTTTATGGATTAAAAGCAGACTCTGCATCAACTGTGTAATTTTCCATGGGAGTTTTGCCATGGATCCCCCTCCGGCATGCCACAGTCCAGGTGTTAGTCCCCTTGAAAGAGTCCCTGTTGGTTTTAAAATTCGCCTGCCCATTGAAGTCAATGGCGGTTCGCGCGGTTCGCCGGTTCGCGAACATTTGAGGAAGTTCGCGTTCGCCGTTCGCGAACCGAAAATTTCGGGTTCGCGACAACACTAGTGGTCACCACTCCTTTATTGGGGGTGTCTTGCTAATTGCCTATAATTTTCACCTGTTGTCTATTCCATTTGCACAACAGCATGTGAAATTTATTGTCACTGAGTGTTGCTTCCTTAGTGGACAGTTTGATTTCACAGAAGTGTGATTGACTTGGAGTTATATTGTGTTGTTTAACCCCTTAAGGACCAAACTTCTGGAATAAAAGGGAATCATGACATGTCACACATGTCATGTGTCCATAATGGGGTTAAGTGTTCCCTTTATTTTTTTTAGCAGTGTATAAATAAAATAACAGATAAATGAGCTGCACTCACGGTCTTTCCATGTAAAGTATTGCTTTATTCCCTCATGTTAAAAACAGATCAACATTTCAGTCCACTCAGGGACCTTCCTCAGGAGTATATATATATATATATATATATATATATATATATATCTCCTGTTATGATGCAAAAGCCTGGTGCTTATCAGCAAAAGTATAGCAAAAACTGTGTAAAGACAACACTCGAGGGACTTTGAAATATAGTGAAACAAACTTTTATTCAGCATCTGCCACAGTAAATCAATGTTTCAGTTCTCTAATGGAACTTTTGTCAGGACAAAGTGCAATACAATGAACAGTGATTAAATAGCATGAAATCATAATAACCCCTGGACTACTCCCTGCTGCAAGAAGAAAATCACGGGTATAACTAAAACAGCTGGTGCAGAAAAAAAAGCTGATCATAGCCATAAGGCTCTTGACAGGAATCTAAGTACTAATGATCAGTCTAGAGGGGGATATATATATATATAACCAAAGATTAATAGGAGCACTCAAAAGGACTTTTTTCCGTGTATTTAATGTGGCAAAAAAAGTTTACAACAAAGTGTAACGCATCTAATCGAAATTTATAAACAACTGGAAGATGAGAATACCTACTTAACCTTACTTGGGGATCCCACCAAAAGGATAGCACAAACAATCGATGAAACCTTGACATTTGGACTTACAGCGGGCTTTATAGATTTGCAATTATTCCAATTTCTGCATAAAGATAGCCCTCGAACTCCTATTATTTATACGCTCCCGAAAATTCATAAGAGCCTGGAGAGACCCCCGGGACGGGCGATAGTCTCGGCAGTAGGAGGCCTATTGGACCCGATTGCAAAATATTTGGATTTCTTGTTCAAATTACCTGTTAATGGAATTCCCACCTGTATCAAAGATACGGCTAGTCTGATAGAAGAACTGAAAAAAGTTAAAAATTTGGAAGGAACAGTCACACTAATGACCTTAGATGTATCCAGCCTCTATACGGTCATACCTCATGAAGGGGGAATAGAGGCAATGAGGGAGTTACTAACCGAGACAACATTTTACTCTGGACCACCCATTGAATATACCCTTGAGCTGTTATCTCTGGCGTTGAAGAATAATTATTTTAGATTTGAAACGAAGTGGTACTTACAGAGGGCTGGCACATCCATGGGGGCTGCTATGGCCCCCATGTATGCGAATGCCTACATGTACCAGTTTGAAAAGGAACACATTCTCAGTAGATATCAAGACAACATAATTAGATATTTTCGTTATATCGACGATATTTTAATTTTGTGGCAAGGGAGCACTCAACAAGCGATGGAATTTGTTGGAAATCTAAATAAATTGCCCACTCCGATAAAAGTGACTTCGAATATCAGTAGTCACATCATTCAATTTTTGGATTTGGAAATATTATATGACCAAGGAAATATAGAATACCAACTTTATACAAATCCAACAGATCGAAATACATTACTTCACTACGAGAGTGCACATACCAATCATGTGAAAAACTCTTTACCTTTTTCGCAATTTTTAAGAGTATTGAGAAACAACTCCAAGGAGTCCCAATGTGAGAAACAGCTACAGGAAATGTATGACAAATTTCTACAGAGAGGTTACACCAACAAAGTGTTGAATAAGGCACTGACTAAAGCAAGAGATCGAAGGGGAGAAACAGAAAAGAAATATCATGAGAAGAGCTATAGGATTCCATTTCCAATGACGTATAATACAGCAACAACTAAGATCTGCCAGTCGGTTACCAAAAACTGGCACATCATGGAGAATGATAAGAGTCTTTCCAAGGGCCTACACAATAAACCGATGTTCTCATATAGAAACAATAAGAGCTTAAAAGATCTATTGGTCCATACTGATCCAATTAAGAGTTACACATCTACAACTAAAAATGTGGCAAATCATGGGTGTGTAAGATGTTTAGGCTGCGTGACCTGTGGACATCTGATACCCTGCAAGAGCTTTAATCATCCCCATACGGGTCAATCATTTAAAATACAACTTAGGATCAGTTGCCGCACAGAATATGTGATTTACAAATTATCATGTCCCTGCGGATTGAATTACGTAGGCAAGACAGAAACGGCCTTATGTGAAAGAATAAGAGGACACAGGTCTAGCATCAGGTTGGCCTATAGGGACACAAAATCGGACAAACCAGTGGCACGACACTTCCTAGAGAAAAACCATCCGCTATCCTCATTGAAATGTATAGCGATTGATCATCTCCCAATCTCTCGAAGAGGTGGCAGTAGACAGCAACAATTACTACAAAAAGAGACTTGGTGGATTCAGAAGTTGGGGACTTTGGCTCCCAATGGCTTAAATGAGAAACTTTCAGATATGTCTTTTCTCTGATAGTTTATGTGCTGTAGGAAGCTCGAATTAAGGCTTGTTATGTACAGTATTTAGTAGGGCAAAGTTAGTTAGGGCTATAATGCTTACAGTGTCAGCATATAGTAAGAGAATTTTTGACTAATTAGGCTTTCTTTATATTTTTTACTATTTTGAATTATTTCCATTTTTTAATTCCTTGGTATATTTTTCACATTAAATGTACTTCATTATAGTAATCTTGAGGGCTCCAGTTATGATGGGGGAGGAAATAGAAATCCCGCTTGTTTGTGCTCATTACGACTTGATGGAAGAGCATATAGAGAGGGCACTTGATGTTAATTCACACGTAAAATAATCTCTCGTTTTCCTTTCTTCTGAAAAGGGTTGGTATAATGTACAACATTGTATGTTTTTACATAGGAGCCTGTAGTATGCACATATGAGAACACATATACTTAAATATTGCATATCATCTTATAATATGATGCAGTATCACTTCTAATTATGACACAACTAGTACTTTTTTTCCCTTTCTTACATTTTTGTACATATTTTTATATCTTTTTGACATATTTTGTATACACAGTTATTTGCACTTCTCCCCCTCTCTTCTCCATACAGGGGTATATGAGTGGGAAGCACTACAATTGGCATGGCATCATAGCAGTGTCACATATTATATTGATCACCCTTACAGTGATCCTTCTTCTAGTAGTTGTAAATATTGTATATAGATTTTTTCATTATATGTATATTTAGACCAAGTCTTGATGATCACTGAATTTATCATTATTTCACTTTAAATATGTTCACGCTATTCTATGTGGCCACTCTAAGTTTATTTGTGTACCTGGCTTACAGAGTCTATTTATCTATTGAGAAGGATTTGCTTATGTTCTCCCTGATATAGGGAGCTCATTAATGTGAAATTTATGTTTTTGTGCTTGCTCCTGCCTCCGTGCGAGGGATAGGGTGCAGAGGACGATTCTACTTGTAACCACTCTTGCGCCCGACGTCCCCATGGTGATGGAGGACGCAGGCATTCAGGAAGCAGAGGATGATTCTATTTGCAATCGCGCATGCGCCCGACGTCTCCATGGTGATGGAGGACGCGGGCAATCAGGAAGTAAACTGAGCGCGCGTTTAGCATTATTGAATCGCCCTGCACCCGCCCAGAAGCTCGGAGGATAGGTTGATTGATTCCTTGCACACCTGAACTGTGAGTAAAATTGATTACTACTCTTATTTAACTCGATTGATTTTATTTTTATTTGTATTCTGTCCTGATGAAAGTTCCCTAAGAGGAACTGAAACGTTGACTGTTGGAATAAAGAAATAACATTTCACTTTGGATAAATCCTGGGAGTGCTGATTTTTCTTCGTCTGTATCTATTCAGTGCAATCAAGCACCGGGTCCATATTCATGTGAGTTGGAGTGCAAGGCTTTTTCTCTTTTTTTTTTATATATATATATATATATATATATATATATATATATATATCTCATGGATAGGAATTGGCGAAGCTATTCCTTATTAGATTGGGACAAGCAGACCTAAATTGTATTGATCGGTCTGGACGGGGGGATGTATCGCTAAGTGAAAGATACAATCCTAAGTACAATAGTCTAAATACTAATGATCGGACAGGACAGGAGATATATCAAAGAGGAAGATACCAATTACAAATGGCTGATCATATTATCGATTAGGTTAAGGAGAACAATCCTTCATTCATAAAAAGATAGGAAATTATGTCTACCTAAATGTACAGTGGCAATGTATGATGCCTGTTCCGTATGATAGGAATGATGCATTTTTGTGTATTTTTGCTGTTGTTGTGAATAGAGATATATTTTCTGTACCTGGAGATAGTTGGCTTACCACACCCAGTTAAGCCAATTATCTCCAGGATGGAGGAGTAGATAGACCGGCTGCACAGCCTAACTCTGTGGAACTGGTTTGGGCTTGAAAAACACGCTTGCAGTTGGTCACAAAGGACTTTGACCTAACTTTTAAACCCCTGGAACAAATTGCCAGATTTTTTTATTATGTTTGTATTTGGAGTATGCTGATTCTGAAAATGTAAGTTCTCTGTGAATGTGATGTTTACTTTTAAAGTTATGAATATTGTCTAAAACTGTATATTTCCCTGCCTGTGATAATTACATTAACCCATTGTGTTCAGTAATTATATCACAGGCAGAGGGGAGGATTTGGTGTATAACGTATATTACGTGTTTGATTGGCTGTTCCACAAAACCACGTGGGTCGTACTATTGTGTAAAAATGTGTATATAAGAAAAATAAAACCACAGCTCTGTCTGTTCCTGTTTGAACCTCAACATAGAGCCTTGTCTCATGATTGGGGGATACGACTGTATCTACACTGGGGGATTGCTATACTCTACATATTCCCCTAGCTATAATCACTGAGCTCTTTTAACAGCTTGTTCCAGCTTCGCTCTCGGCAGGAAGAGAGGTTCGGTCTGCAGTGCTTATGGTGTCTGGAGAAGTGCTTGGAGCCCTCGGGAAGCACTAGGAGCATCCATCAACAGAGGTACTCGGTCGGAGTACTAGGAGCTCCTTTACAGAATGAACGAGTAAAAAATATACGGGCTAGAGATGTATACAATGTAGCAGCTATGCAATTGCTACTATGTGTTGAAATGCATATATAAGCGTTGCTACTGTATAATTGTAATATTCGTGTGAAGAGCTAGATAGAGAGTATCTCGCTCAATCTGGCACTTCCTCAATATAGCAATTGTTTGATCTGGACAAACACAAAAAATATATTTTGTCATAATTAGTCCAATCATGGGCACAGTATAATGCAGAAACAATGCTATACTCTATAAATTCTTGACTTAATAATCTATATACAAAAATATTTACAGTGTGACTTGTATGAGTGCATAAGTGAAGCAAATATATACAGAAGAAAATACAACATGATATCATTATAGCAGAGAAAGTGCATAGTATAGTGCTAAACTAGTATATAGTACCAAAACCTCAATGTAAGTAAAGTGGTAAATGCAAAAACCCATTAAAAAAGGTATACTGACCAAGAGCAGGAGGAATAAAATGACAGATAGTGGCGGGTACTGATTCAGCCTTTCAGCCACTTTCTATTTTCTTTGATGTATTATTACAACCTTGTATTTTGACCACCCAATATTTTTTAAAGGACACGACTAATTTTTGATGAAGATGCAGAATTTTGAACCAGTGCAGGATGTGACACTCTTGTGCACTATGAATGTGAGCAGCCTGTACACCTCCATACCACATGATGGGGGAGTGCAGGCTGTCAAACAGCATCTATTGGGACTAGATGTTAGTGATGCTCAGCACAAGTTTACAATAACCCTTTTGAAAATGGTACTGCATGACAATTACTTTATGTACAAGGACACCTATTATAAACAATTGCAGGGCATGGCGATGGGGTCGAATGTGGCCCCATCGTATGCTAATTTGTTTATGGCTTGTTTTGAGGAGGACTATGTCTATACTCATCCTGACTTTCAATTTATTAAGTTGTGGTTACGCTTCATAGACGACATTTGTTTTCTATGGAGTGGCCCACTGGAGACCCTTTTGGACTTTTGAGAGTATCAATGAGATCAGGCCCAGACTGGCCATCGGACACACCGGGCAAATGCCCGGTGGGCCGCGGCCGAGGCCGGCAGGGGAGGTCCCAGGATCTCCCCTGCCGGTCTATGCAGGGCCGGCACTATGCTGTTTGCCACGACGGGCCGGTGGGGAGATCAAAGCTTTCCCTCACCGGCCCACTTAAATAGACCTGCGGAACATGCGGCTGGGGAGGGAGGGAGAGGACCCGGCAGAGCTCTATCTTGCAGCTCCGCCGGGTTCCTCTCGCGAGATCCGGTCGTTGCCATGGCAACGGCCGGATCTCGCGAGAGTGAACTCTAGCCCGCACTGGACCACCAGGGAAGGTGTCACCGTGCCGGTCCCCCCTCCCACTCACCACCGTGCCGGAACCCCCCTTCCCTTCCCAGGCTAAAGGTAAGAAGGGAGAGGGGGGAGGGATATAATGCATGCTTATTAGATTTTTTTTTCCCCAACACAAAATCCCTTTTAACATTCACCCTCAGCACCCTCACCCACATGACACTCAGCACCCTCACCCACATGACACTCAGCACCCTCACCCACATCACACTCAGCACTCTCACCCACATCACACTTAGCACCCTCACACACATCACTCTCACACACATCACTTGCAGCTCTATCACACTCAGTACTCTCACACACATCACACTCAGCACCGTCACACAAATCACACACAGCACCCTCACACACAGCACACTCTCACACAGCACCCACACACACAAATCACACACAGCACCCCCACAAATCACACAGCACCCTCACACACAAAACACACACACAGCACCCTCACAAATCACACACAGGACCCTCACACACACATCACCCTTACACACACAGCACCCTTAAACACAACACCCTCACACACAGCACCCTTAGACACATCACACACAGCACCCCCACACACATACAGATACACGGCACCCTCACACACATACACAGCATTATCACACACAGCACCCCTCAAACACAGCACCCTTAAACACAGCATCCATCACAAACACATGCTGCACCCTTCACGTACACACCACACCCCTCACAGACACTCACTGCACCCCTCACACATACACACAGAACCCCAACACACTGCACCAAACACACACACAATACTTTCAAATATATAGATATATATATATATATATATATATATATACACACACACACACACACACACACACTACAGCACCCCTCTCACACACTGAACCCCTCACACACATATTGCACCCCTAAACACATTACATTCCAGACACACACTAGATCCCTTACCCAACTCTGGATCATATACACACACTAGATCCCTATTTACACTCTGATTCCATTATATACACACACTCACTAGATCTCCTACACATTCTGGGTCATTTACACACACTAGACTCCTGTATACACACACACACACACACACACATATACTTCACCACCTACGCACACACTACATTCCTAACATACACACTCTGGATCCCTTATACACACACTAGATTCCTTGTAAACAAACACATGCTACACCCCTAAACACACACTCTCTACAACCACTACATCACCTACACACACACACACACACTATAGCCTGTATGCACACACTTACTACATACCCTATACACACATTCTCTACAGCCCCTAGCCACATATGCATTACATTACACCACAAACACAACGCGACTAAAACTGACCTTATTACACAATACCACACCACAATCAGCTCACTCTACACACACACAATCCCACAAGCATGCTCCAAACACATGCACAATACTCTTTCCTGGCCCTTTTATCTCCTGGTATCCATTTATAGAGACACCAGAGACAAGTTGCAAGGAAACACAGTGCAAGCATGTTATTAAATTTGCTTGCACTGTGCAGAACAAATACAGATTGTTTTTTTTTCTCGTGCTAGAGCTCTTTAGCAGAGCTCTGCCCTGGAAGATGATTGACCCAACTCTCACTTTGAGAGGGGGCGTGTTTGTCATTGGTGATGACGAAACACACCCTCTCTGCCCCGCCCCTTTCTTAGTTGGCCACTGTGCTAAAAAAATGCCCGGGCCTAATTTTTCTCCCAGTCCGGCCCTGAATGAGAAGCTACCGACCATACAGTTTACCATTGAACAAAGTCCAACACAGATACATTTTTTGGATGTTAAAGTCAGGAAGATGTCAGATAGTTTTCACTTTGATATATTCTCCAAGCCAACAGATAGGAACTCGTACCTAAACTTCTCATCGTTCCATCCACCTAAATCGAAAGAGGGGTTACCCTATTCACAATTATTACGCTTGATCATCTCAGATGATCAAGTCTTTGAGGAAAGGGCAAATGGAAAGATAGGGAGATTTGGTGATTGAGAATGCCCTCAGGAATTATTAAGGACAGCCAAGGAAAGGGTGTTGGGATTTAGGAACCAGGAACAACCAAAACATGTTGCTGAAGAAAAACCTAAACAGATTCCCTTTGTGCACACCTATTTTACCAAATCCTGCCATGTTGCACAAATTATAAGAAAACATTGGCATGTGTTAAGTGGGGACACAGATCCAGGGAGTATTTTTGGGACAGTCCCAATCATGGACTTTAAGAACTCAAGGAATCTTAGACAAGATTTAATACATGCCAGAGCTAATGATGACAATACAGAGAAAAGCACATGGTTGACACTCACAAAGGGAATGTATAGATGTGGGAGGTGTGTCAAATGCAACAACGTTATGAAATCAACCTCATTTACCCATCCCACTTTTGGGCTGCAACATTGGTATAAGGACTTATATCAACTGTCAATCTGACTTCATTATTTACTTGATTAAATGCCCCTGTGGGAAAGGCTAAGTGAGTCAAACTACCAGACATCTAACTGTGAGAATAGGGGAACATAAGAGTGCAATCAGGAATCGGGTGATTACTTCATCAGTGGGCCGACACTTTAATGACGCTGGACATCTTGTCTCACAATTGCAATTCTTGGGCATAGAGCAGGTTAAAATCCCACCCAGAGGGGGTAACAGGTTAAAACTCCTAAGTCAGAGGTAGATGTATTGGATATACAGGTTGGATACACTGTTCCCCAATGGCATGAACGGAGATTTTGCCTGCTTCAGATAATCTGCTTTATCCTGTTTTAGATAATCTGCTCAATTCTTTTTCTAAAACAATTTGCTAAAATGTCTATCTTTGTCTTTTTTGTACTAGTTCTTACTTATTTGTGTATTTTTTTAGACTTTTTATAGGTTTCACACACGGTAATGGTGGCAGTGATCAGCATGATCTGGAATAACAGGGAGTCTTTCATTATACCCCCAGTTGGCTACAGTAATAGTGGGATGTGCCACTTGTTTGTTAAACTTTAAATCATCCATTTTGCATTAGAAGGATTTTCACATTTGATTAGTTACAATTTTGGCCATTTCACCCTGCTGTAGTTTCCCTGTACCACTGGAATATGTGACCACACCCATGTGTAATGACTTCACCAAACCCGGAAGTAACTCCCAGTCTAATACAGGTGTGGCGAAACCAACCTCGCCACCCGGCCCTGGAGAAGCCTGTTTGCTAGCCTCCTACCTGCTGACTATGGCCCCTGGGTTATTTGGGGCATATTGTACTGTATATTGCTGCTACTGGCCCTTTTAACAGCATCTATGGACATATTGGGACTTTTGGGACTACTGTCCCTTTAAGACTGTGATACATATTCTAGTGTACTGCCTGTAATATTATATGTGTATTTGTGTGTTAAGTTAACCTGGGTTATATGTATGCAGCATTCAGCTGATTGTTCGGTAGAATCACTCCATTCAGTATATTGAGTGAAACTACCGAACAACCAGACCACCCAGGAATAAGTGTGCCTCCAATTACCGTTTGCAACAATGTTGCAAACGGGTAATTGGCAATCAGTGTAATGTATGCTTTGTCCTCTGGGTGGCCGCCATTCGGGAAACGAACACGTGGCGGCGGCCATCTTAAACTACCGAACAGCGGTGTTTTGCCGTCGTGTGTCTGGAACTAAAATCGGACACTTGACTAGGCAAACACCGCTGAGACCTCCATACTTCCAGAAATTCGTATAGAAACTACCGAATGACCCGCCGTTCGGTAGAAAGAACCACACAAACAAGGGAATTCATTCAAACCCTCTCCAGGCTCTATAACACAGGCAATTCGTCTGTTTTCATTCCCTTGTTTGTGACCGACCGCAGGGCCAAAATGCATGGAACTGTTTTCGGATACTTTACCCATGCGGTCGGTCAAATCTTTGGAACCCCATATCTCCCGAACCGTTCATCCGAATGACTTGAATTTTGGATATGTGTCCCCCCTGAATAAGGGCTATCCAGCGATGCTGGATTTAAAGGTGTACCCCCTGTTTTTGGGGTACATCCAGAACCTGGCTAAAAATGTGTGCCGTATAATTGGGTTTACTGTTATCTGAGGGGAGGGGATGTGTGGGTGGAACCATGTATGTGATTGGTTATTTTATGCCTCCCCCTGGGTGTGGCCTGTAAGTGTACAAGTGTAATAAAAGCCAGGCTGGATGAGCCAGTCCAGAGTTCCTGTTTTACCCTCAAAGTGATGTGTCGTCTCATTATTGGGGGGAAGGATTTATTGCATGCTGTTCCAGTTGACTGCTAGGAGTACAAGCCTATTCGTATGGTTCCTATTCAATGGTCTACAGCATTCATATGCTTGGGAGAATTTAAAGGTTTCTCTGATTCGGTGATTGTGGTGTCTGCCAGAGTGCTTGGAGTCCTCAGGAAGCACTAGGAGCATCCATTAACGGAGGTACCAAGTCGGGGTGCCAGGTGATCCGTTACAACAGGTGCTTTCACACAACATTGTATGATTTGGAAGTTTCTCCCTTCATGCAGCTGATCGCTCTTAGGTTAATTGGTTTTCACCTATAGGGTATATAAGTGGGAATAGAGGTCAGTTAGTGAGAGGTCCCCCAGAGGAAGGCTTCACAGCCGAAACGTTGGGGTTTTATTTCTCCTGCTCTTGGTCAGTATACCTTTTTTAATGGGTTTTTGCTTACATTGTGGTTTTGGTACTATATACTAGTTTAGCACTATACTATGCACTTTCTCTCTGCTATAATTATATCTTGTTGTATTTTCTAAGCATGAATACATACTCCTTTTATGTGCAAAACTGTTGTGTGCCTTGGGATCATTTCTTATTTTTTATTACATGTATATCACAAAGTCACTGATACAGGTCAGTCTATGATGAATGGAGAATTTCTTCCCAGTATGAGGATGAGGGAAGCTCTTGCCGGGTATAATGTGACTACATGTCACACATCCTAGGCATCTATAGCAGCCTAGACTTTGGTGTTTGGACTGTGGAATATAACAATGGCTAGGATCTGTCTTGACCAACAGATCTCTTAGGTTGCTGTCTCTTTGACAGCACATCATTGGAGGATCTTTAAACAGTTTAGGCAGAGTATCATCATTCTGCAATATCCTCCAATTTCGGTCCACGGTGCTCTTGAGTTGGTGTGACAGTGGTAAACAAAGTAGGGAATATAAGTCTCTCTGGTTTAGATGGTGTTTCTGTTTCTGGTTTTTTTTTATAGCACTTGTCTAGTGCTTGTATGTCGAGAAAGTCGACTGATTGGGTATGTGTCATCATTGTAAGTCGGATGGAAGAGTCAAGGTGGTTGATCTTTTCCAACATGTGTTTCGTGGAATCAAATGCGCCATTCCATATCATGATGATGTCATCAATGTAGCGTCAATAAAAAGCTATATTTGCTTGGAACGGTAATAGGATGTTTTCTTGTTCAAAAATGTACATGTACCCATTAGCATACAGGGAGCCATGGCTGCCCCCATCAATGTTCCTGATATATGTTTATACCCTGTCTTTTCAAATATAAAGTAGTTAAGGTTGAGTACCAATTGTAACAACTGCAAAGTGAAGTCTATGGGTGGACCCACATAGTGAGGAGAGGTGGTTAGGATATTTGGCATGGCTTCAATACCTGCCGAGTGTGGGATAATCGTGTAAAGATTCATAACATTGCATGTGATGAACAATGCAGAGGGGTCCAATGTAGTTATTTCTTTACAAAAAAAACTTGGTGTGTTTTTAACACATGTTGGAAGTGTCAGGATCGGGACAGGGATCCAACACGCAGAGTACAAACAGTAGCCAGATACGTATACCGGACCTTAGAATGGCCGGACTAACGTAAGTAGTACAGTATAGAATGGTCAAAGACAAGCCGAGGTCGAGGGTAACAGAAGACAGGTAAGCGAGAGACAAGCCGAATCAAGGGTAACAGAGATAAGCAGAGCAAGGTAAACAAGCCGGGTCAAAACCAAAAGGGATAATAGAATACACAAGCACTGAGTGACTAGAACAAGCTAGAACCACGACAGGGCAATGAGCTAATGAAAGAAGCTCTGTTAAATACCCTGTTCAGAGCAGTAACCACGCCTCCAAGGCGTCCTGATTGGTCCTGCAGCACTTGAGTGACAGGTCGTTCCGGAGGAGTGTCCTGATGACAACTTCCTGCCTAGATGCTGTAAAAGGCAGTCACTCCCTCGCGGCCGGCCTTGCATGACCGGATAGACCATGGGGAAGGGAGCCATCAGGCCATCTGGATGGAGGAACAGCTAAGTCTCTACCTCTTTCAGAGGTAGAGACCACAGGTACCCTGACAGGAAGTTTCTCAATTGTTTCTCTGAAAAGATAGTCCAGCCATTTGGGTATAGGTTCCAGAGCTCCTCCGTTTGCTGAGACTATAGGTGTTCCTGGAGAAGTTGAAGGATTCTTATGTACTGTGTAAATTACAGGAGTGTGTTTGAAGGAGGTACAGGTAAAGTTCCTGTGTGATATATGATGCATCCAAGCCTCTTTGGAGGGTATTCTGTATGGTCATCATTATACTGTTGGTCGGATCTCATGGTAGTTTCAAGTATGTAGTAATATCCTGGAGTTGTGACCAGATCTCTTGTTTGTAGCTGTTGTAGTTTAGTAGGACTATTATATGAAAAACCTCAAGCCTAATTTGAATAACATAAAGTAGAATGCACAAAAAAGGGGAGGGGGTAACCCCTAAATGGTGAATATCATAAGAAATAAACGAAAAAAGAAAGACAGTGCCATTCTACCTGTGTATAGTTTGCTGAAAGAATTGTAAGCTTTAAAAAGTAACTTTTAATAAATAAATCTAAAATAAATGTGAAAAAAGAATTATAAAAGCAACAGGAGTAAGTGGAGACAATCCAGCATGTAAAGCTCAGTGGCTATTAATATGAACTGTAAAAATTATAATGCACAAACCATACAAGTTATAAGAGGGATACTTTGTAATTTATCACAATAACTGTAGCAAAGGGGGGAGAATCAAAGACTGCTAAAACAGTGCTGTCATTAGTGTTCAGCTGAGATATGCTGCTGACAGACGGCAATTAGCTAGTTAAATGTAACGAAAGTTGCCTAGAACGTAGCGGAGTGTGGATGATAAATTAAATTAAAGGTTGCTATCAGGCAGTAAATTGTGAGATAATGGGTTGCTGATAGTATAGCAACAGCTGTCTGTACTAGATAATATTATATTAAAGCGGCACTGTCATGCCGAACTTACCTTTCCTCAATCTCTTCCTCTTCTCCCCCTCTCTCGGGATCTGTTATTCTTTTCTTCCTGTCTTCTTTAGTTTTCTTTAAAATCATAAGACAAAGTAGGGACTCTGTCTTATGGAGGATTCCTCCGCTTGACCAGCTCTGACCAGCGGAGGAGCAAAGTGTGCTTCATTTCCGCTGGTCAGACCAATTTTCCCATGATCCCTAGCTTTCCTCCCAGTTCCCACAATGCTTCCTGTCAGTATTGCCGAACGTCCTGTCACTTAGACAGAACGCCGGCAAAACTGCCGAATTGCATCCTAACAGAATGAGCACTGTTTCTCCATTGGTGTTAGGATGCAATTCGGTACTTTGTTCGGATCGGAATTTCATTCAAATGAATGAAACTCCGATCCTATTCATTGCTGTGGCTGCATCTTGCAGCCGCTTAGTAGATAACTCCCTAATTCCCACGGTATCAGGGAGCTATCTACTAAAAGGCTGAAAGACCTAAATTGGCAAATTCAGCCAAATTTACTAACACTAACTAAAAATGACTTGGTATTAGTAAATAATATGCCCCTACTCGCTATACCGCGAGTAGGGGCATGTCTAGTAAGCAGTGAGCAGCCTGTGGCTGCTCACTGTAAAAAAATAAAATAAAAAAAATATTGCCCCCCACCCCTAAACGACGGGTGGGGGCTGTAAAGTAAAATAAGGGAGGGAGACCTACTGTCCTCCCCCCCGGCCCCCACCCCTGGGCGGCGGGTGGGGGCCATAATGGTAATAAAGGGGGGGGGACCTACTGTCCTCCCCCCCGGCCCCCACCCCTGGGCGGCTGGTGGGGGCCATGATAGTAGTAGGGAGGGGGGGGGACCTACTGTCCTCCCCCCCGGCCCCCACCCCTGGCCGGCGGGTGGGGGCCATAATAGTAGTAGGGGGGGGACCTACTGTCCTCCCCCCGGCCCCCACCCCTGGCCGGCGGGTGGGGGCCATAATGGTAATAAGAGGGGGGGACCTACTGTCCTCCCCCCCCCGGCCCCCACCCCTGGGCGGCGGGTGGGGGCCATAATAGTAGTAGGCGGGGGACCTACTGTCCTCCCCCCGGCCCCCACCCCTGGCCGGCGGGTGGGGACCATAATGGTAATAAGAGGGGGGGGACCTACTGTCCTCCCCCCCCGGCCCCCACCCCTGGGCGGCGGGTGGGGGCCATCATAGTAATAAGGAGGGGGGGCCTACTGCCCCCCCCGGCCCCCACCCCTGGGCGGCGGGTGGGGGCACTAAGTAAATTCCCCCCCCCCATCAAGGTGACTAGGGGTGCCCAAGCCCCTAGTCACCCACCCCCCACCCAAATAAAAAATGCCCCTACCTACCCCCCTCACCCTAAAAAATAGTGAGGGGGGAATAAAATTGCTAACCTGTAAAGTAAAATTAAACTTACCATTCGACGTCTTCTTTTTTCTAAAATCTTCATTTTTCAGCCCCAAAAAAGGCCAAATAAAAAACCATCATAGCCGTCGAACTAAAAATAAAATAAAAAACCCGAGCGCAAAAAAAAACCCGACGAAAAAGAAAAAACCCGAGCGCACATAAAAATAATCCATCTTCACCCATGGAGGGCTCCGCGCAGACTGAGCTCCGCAGGGCGGGGCAAGGCTTATAAAGCCTTGCCCCGCCCTGCAATTAGCCTAAGAACACTCTGATTGGTGGGTTTAAGCCAATCAGAGTGCTCTTTATCATTTTACAAGCGTGGGAAAGATCTTTGGAATTTTCCCACGCTTGTAAAATGACACAGAGCACTGTGATTGGATGGCTTGAAATCCATCCAATCACAGTGCTCTGTGTCATTTTACAAGCGTGGGAAAGTTCTTTGGAATTTTCCCACGCTTGTAAAATGACACAGAGCACTGTGATTGGATGGCTTGAAATCCATCCAATCACAGTGCTCTGTGTCATTTTACAAGCGTGGGAAAGTTCTTTGGAATTTTCCCACGCTTGTAAAATGACACAGAGCACTGTGATTGGATGGATTTCAAGCCATCCAATCACAGTGCTCTGTGTCATTTTACAAGTGTGGGAAAGTTCTTTGGAATTTTCCCACGCTTGTAAAATGACACAGAGCACTGTGATTGGATGGCTTGAAATCCATCCAATCACAGTGCTCTGTGTCATTTTACAAGCGTGGGAAAGTTCTTTGGAATTTTCCCACGCTTGTAAAATGACACAGAGCACTGTGATTGGATGGATTTCAAGCCATCCAATCACAGTGCTCTGTGTCATTTTACAAGTGTGGGAAAGTTCTTTGGAATTTTCCCACGCTTGTAAAATGACACAGAGCACTGTGATTGGATGGCTTGAAATCCATCCAATCACAGTGCTCTGTGTCATTTTACAAGCGTGGGAAAGTTCTTTGGAATTTTCCCACGCTTGTAAAATGACACAGAGCACTGTGATTGGATGGCTTGAAATCCATCCAATCACAGTGCTCTGTGTCATTTTACAAGCGTGGGAAAGTTCTTTGGAATTTTCCCACGCTTGTAAAATGACACAGAGCACTGTGATTGGATGGATTTCAAGCCATCCAATCACAGTGCTCTGTGTCATTTTACAAGTGTGGGAAAGTTCTTTGGAATTTTCCCACGCTTGTAAAATGACACAGAGCACTGTGATTGGATGGCTTGAAATCCATCCAATCACAGTGCTCTGTGTCATTTTACAAGCGTGGGAAAGTTCTTTGGAATTTTCCCACGCTTGTAAAATGACACAGAGCACTGTGATTGGATGGATTTCAAGCCATCCAATCACAGTGCTCTGTGTCATTTTACAAGCGTGGGAAAATTCCAAAGAACTTTCCCACGCTTGTAAAATGACAAAGAGCACTCTGATTGGCTTAAACCCACAAATCAGAGTGTTCTTAGGCTAATTGCAGGGCGGGGCAAGGCTTTATAAGCCTTGCCCCGCCCTGCGGAGCTCAGTCTGCGCGGAGCCCTCCATGGGTGAAGATGGATTATTTTTTTGTGCGCTCGGGTTTTTTTTTTTTCGTCTGGTTTTGTTTTTTGCGCTCGGGTTTTTTATTTTATTTTTAGTTCGACGGCTATGATGGTTTTTTATTTGGCCTTTTTTGGGGCTGAAAATGAAGATTTTAGAAAAAAGAAGACGTCGAATGGTAAGTTTAATTTTACTTTACAGGTTAGCAATTTTATTCCCCCCTCACTATTTTTTAGGGTGAGGGGGGTAGGTAGGGGCATTTTTTTATTTGGGTGGGGGGTGGGTGACTAGGGGCTTGGGCACCCCTAGTCACCTTGATGGGGGGGGAATTTACTTAGTGCCCCCACCCGCCGCCCAGGGGTGGGGGCGGGGGGAGGACAGTAGGTCCCCCCCCATTATCGTTATGGCCCCCACCCGCCGCCCAGGGGTGGGGGCCGGGGGGGAGGACAGTAGGTCCCCCCCCTTTTACCATTAGGGCCCCCACCCGCCGCCCAGGGGTGGGGGCCGGGGGCTGGAGGACAGTAGGTCCCCCCCCCCTTATTACTATTATGGCCCCCACCCGCCGCCCAGGGGTGGGGGCCGGGGGGGGGAGGACAGTAGGTCCCCCCCCTCTTATTACCATTATGGTCCCCACCCGCCGGCCAGGGGTGGGGGCCGGGGGGAGGACAGTAGGTCCCCCGCCTACTACTATTATGGCCCCCACCCGCCGGCCAGGGGTGGGGGCCGGGGGGAGGACAGTAGGTCCCCCCCCTACTACTATTATGGCCCCCACCCGCCGGCCAGGGGTGGGGGCCGGGGGGGAGGACAGTAGGTCCCCCCCCCTCCCTACTACTATCATGGCCCCCACCAGCCGCCCAGGGGTGGGGGCCGGGGGGGGGGAGGACAGTAGGTCCCCCCCCTTATTACTATTATGGCCCCCACCCGCCGCCCAGGGGTGGGGGCCTGAGGGGAGGACAGTAGGTCCCCCCTCATTCCCATTATGACCCCCACCCGCCGTCCAGGGGTGGGGGCCGGCGGGGGAGGACAGTAGGTCCCCCGTCCCCCCCTTATTATCCTTTTTTTTTTTTTTACAGTGAGCAGGGGCATGTCCACTAAACAGTGAGCAGCCTGTGGCTGCTCACTGTTTAGTGGACATGCCCCTACTCGCGGTATAGCGAGTAGGGGCATTGGGGAGATTTTATTCTCCCTTGTGCTATTATGGGGGTCATATTGACCCCCATAGAGTGAGGAGGGGACCTGGGGGGCTTATGAAGTGGTGGGGAGCACTGCTCCCTGCCGCTTCTGTCTTTACATATTGCAAGGAGGGAGCTGCACGCCGGTAGCTCCCTCCTTGTAATAAACCGAACAAACAAACGAACACTGATACACAGTGTTAGTTTGTTCGTCTGATTTTTTCTATTCATTCATTCGTCTGTCTGATGAATGAATGAATAGGTGAAATTCCCGTTCGCATGTCCAGATATTTCACTGGGCATGTGCGGGAATCTCACAGTCTGTCTAGTGTGGGTAGATGACGTGTCCCACAGGGACTTCACCTACCCACACAAAGATGGCGGCGCCCTGAATATAGATCGGGGCAGAAAATAAAGAATAAAAAATAGGTAATGTGGGGGGCATAGGGGCATTTGGGGGTGACTAGGGGGTCGATTGGATGTAGTTGAGGCGGGAGGGAGGTTAAAAAAAAAAAACGGAATTCGGCATGACAGTGCCGCTTTAACTACAGCAGAATGCAAATTTGTAGTTCAGCTATGAAGAACTGCTGACAGGCAGCAGTTAACCCTTTGATAGTCAAAAACGTTGCCTGAATGATAACTGCATTAAGATGATCAATCCAAAAAGAACTATAATAATATAGTAGGTGACAGAGGAAGGCAAATAGAATAAAATTCCTGAGTCTTGTGCCTTCAAGGGCACCCCTTAATCAAATGCCTGGTCTATTCAATTTCCCCCCATAAACTGTAAAAAAGAAAAAGAAAGAGAAATAAAGTATATACACAGGGTGCAGTTATACAGTGTAAGAAGTCTCCAATACACACTCCTGAAATACTGAACTTAAATGCACTTGATGTCGGTATTAACGGAATTTGATAAGTGAAAAGTTAGGTGCCGACACCAATAATGTGTCAGTATGTGTCCAGAACCCCTGACGCACGCGTTTCGCCAGTGAGGTTCATCAGAGGGGAACCAGATACAGGTAAGTATACGAGTATTAAATCATAAGCTCCTTTTTGATTGGAAGCTTTTCAGGATTCTGACCAATGGTAGCTTTAGGAGGGAATCTCAACCCTTACAAAAAAAATTAGTCAATTAACCCTGTGTTTCCTGAATTTTCTGGTTTATCGCTGAATAAATGTAAAAAAGAAAGGGGAAAAAATAAATAAATAAATAAATAAATAAATATAAAGTAACAATGATTATAAGATGACAATAAAGTCATTATTATAACTTGTACGTAAATAACAATGGTAACATAATTAGTGAAACAAATGTAGCAACATTTATCTGCTACACAATTTACTGATTAGTACAGATATATTAATGGATTCAAAAACTTATACATTAACTATTATTAACATTAAACTGTAACATTAACGAAAGTTTTTGAGAGAATATTGGTAATTATTATAATGACTAATTATACACTTATTTGTGAATGAAGGGGGTGAAGTTGAACTCTTCATTTAGTCCCAAAGGGGATAAGGTCTTACATTCATGTATCCATCTAGATTCTTTTTTTTTTTTTTTTATTCTTTATTTTTGCTGTGCAAAAGAAAAATACAAGCAGGGTTGAGGTGTCCCAAAGGCAGTCCTCAGGCGTACATCTCGATTAACATTTGAGGCAAATGATTGACGTACACAAATTTTATAGGATATACAAGTGTAGGTAGTTGTGTCTTCAAATGGATAAAAATGTGGGGTGATGGTGAAGCGCTATATATTGAATAAAATATAGAAAAATGGAAATAATATAAGTAAAAAGTGAATATACCTGAGTAAAATCTCTTTCTTGCAACCTTAACCTTGATATAAGATACCTTAAAAGTGTAAACACAAAAAATATCTCATAGTATAAAACTGTATTATACACGGTAAAATGTATGCATTAAATCTATCCCACTCACACTTTCTAGAGCCAAAAGATTTTAGCTCAGTTCTGGCGCCTGTAGGGTCCGTAAAGGCGACCCTCTCCCTTCTTGGGAACCTTTGTTCTTCCTTTTTCAATCTAAGATATAGAACATATATGGTGCAGTACCTTTGATAATAATTTTTTGAAATGTGTAAAATATAAGGTGGGGTACTCACAAACCCAGAGCCCTCAATCCAGGCTCAATGGGACAGCATATGTGGTTAAGGACCACAATCCTTCTTTCTTGTAGCAGGAAGAAATTTTGCCAAATAGTTCTTAGTAAAAATATTTATTAAACTATCACTTTAAGAAAAAAAATTTTTCAAAGTATAAAACAATATCTATACAAATATAACTATATAGGCAAAATCAAAAAAGTCCAATAATTACAGTCTTTTCATATTCCAGGACGCGTTTCGCCAAAATTGGCTTCCTCAGCTGGATCGAAAAAAGTCTTTGTTGTAGATCCTTGGACCAGTTCCTGCTTTTATATCCTTCTTCTTCTTCTAATTGTTGCTATATGGGCTTTACACTTTCGCGGGCTATCACCATGGTGACCGTGATGCCCTGCGCGTCAAGCCTCTCTCTCGTGTTTACTTCCGTGTTCGTCACTTCCGGTATGACGTCTTTCCGGTTTTGCGTGCGTTTCAGCTTGCGGTTCACTCACGGGTATTTCCGGGTCGGCATGATTATGAAAGAGGAGAGGGAGAATATATCCCGTAAAAGTTCAGACATGCTCTCTTTTTCTCTATATGCTTTACATTGATCTATAGATCTTTAGATCAGTGTCTAAAGTCACGAGTTATATACTAAACAGTTGCAAGCATTAAATCGAAATAAGCCACTGGAACTACTCCACATTTATTTCTTAAAATTATACAGTACTAGAAATGAATAAATGTTAGGCATAAGAGGAATTTATCGTGAAGTAAAGATAAATCATTTCAGGTATTCAAATATCGTTTTCTTAAAAGGTAATAACATTAAAATTATACAAATAAAATGGGCACAATACATATAAATTAAAACAAACCACTTAAGGTGCTTAGGATTTCGTTAAAATTATAAAGTGCTAAAACTACCCAAAGTAAACCACTTAAAATGCTCTGCATAAATAAGGGTGAGATTTAAAATATAAGTAGGTCATGGTTGAGAAGCTATTAATCCCTAGGATGTGAATCAGTCAAGGTGAGAAGTTATTGATATAAAGGAATAATGTCATCTAAAAAGGTGGACTTGACTGGTAGAGTGCTATACGGCTATATAAATTGTTAAAAAATATGGCTATAAGACCCAGTAGTGTATGTATATACATAAAAATCCGTCTGTATAAAAGAATCCATAATATAGTAAATGAAGTTAGGGGGGACAAAAACGTTGTAGGTCTATTTGAGAAAATGGCACATCTCAAAATCTGCATTTAGCCCGTTTGGGATGAGAGTATTTAGTTTAAAAATCCACTCCATTTCTTGTTTGCTCATTTTTGTATCGAAATTGCCTCCTCTCCAGTCTTTTTCTACTTTTTTTATACCTAGGAATCTCGTATTTTTAAACTCGCAGTTATGAATAGATTTGTAGTGTAAAGAGACACTATGGTTCTCAAACCCTTTTGTGATATTCCGCCCATGTTCCTCTATTCTGATATGTAAGGCTCTGGTGGTTTTACCCACATAAAATAAACCACACGGACATATGAGTGCATAAATCAGGTTATTCGAGTGGCAAGTTAAAAGATCTTTGATGGGATATTCCGCACCATCTTTATTTGTGAAGGATTTTATGTGTCTTTTTTTATTCAAGGATCTTTTACAGGCCAGGCATTGGCCACAGCCAAAGAATCCTTTTTCGGAATTGAGAAAGGAATTCTCTATTCTTTTTTTCTTTTTTATAAAACTTGATGTTAGGGTGGTGCGTAGGTTTTTTACCCCTCTATGTATGAACCTAGGTTTATCTGGAAGAAGTTGTGTCTTCAAAGCTTAGGTAAGAGTGAGATGTGCACCTGTTATGCAAACATCTATTATTAAAAGCATGTCATGAAGAGCAGTCGAGTATGTGTCGTTTCTTCGAGTCTGGTGCAATCGGTGGAGTGAGTCAGTGTTTTAAGTTTGTCACCCCAGGCCATCAGAGACGAGTGGTCAAGGCTTGTGCTGTGTCGTGTGCCTGTGTAGGACCTCGTGTAGGCATTTTGGTGCAACCCCCAGGTTGTGTGCATGTGAGAAGACATGTTTATTGCATGAGGGTTTGACAGAGGTTGTCAGAAGCCAGCAATATCAGTCCTCGAGTGCTCAGTAACCCCAGCATAGCATGGGAGACATAAACACTGTGACAATGAAAGTGCGGATAGTGTCTCCGAGTGTCTCTTAGCCAGCCCATGACCGCTGGTGTCGGTAGATATGGCCTCAGGGACTCGGTCAGGCATAGGGCAGTCCTTAAGATTGAGCCGGTAAGCTGCCGTAACCTGGGTATGCTCCGGGTGGTTGGTATGCAGGTGGTAGATAGTGCTCTGTCGTTCCATCTTGCAGTGACAGTTGCTTGCGTGAGTGGGGCTGTGGGCTGCATCTCGCTGTGCTTCTTTTATGGGTTTTTCATTGTCTTGCTGTTTATCCTGCTGTGGCTGGTCTTGGGTTTCTGCTTAGCAAGAGGTGCTGGTTGGTAGGCTGTTTAAGTGGCTGGGGGGGATGCAGAGTTTTGTCTAGGGCTTGGCCCCAAGGCTGTGACAAAAGGGGTGGTAGCTTGGTGCATGGTGCCGGTGTCGGTAGTTGTGGTGCCTCTATTCGCTGTGCATCCCCCCCCTTCCTCCCATCTGCCACTTGGGGTAGGTGTTTCTCGAGGGCCACTCACTGCTTACTCACTGTTAGGTTTCCAGCAGGGATCAGTGGTCTGCGTCCGGCTCTGTGAGTCGACGCCCTCACACACTGCTTCCGCCATCTTAGATTCAGGCTTTGGGCCCTCTCCGCTGCCGGGTACAGCGTGGGCTCCGGGTGCGGCCTTGGGGTGGGGGCCGGGATCACCCCCCCGGCCCATAGGGGGGGGGGGGGGGCAGGTCCGCGCCAGTGCAGCGTGTAGATTCTTTTCTTAATAGGGAAAGATTAAAATTACCCTTTCTAGTATTCAGGTGGATACGTTCTAAAGCCTGAAACATAAAATGAGAAGCATCCGAGTTATGGAAATTCCTTATATGGTTAGAGACAGGAGTGGATATGTTTAAGTTAGAGACTGAATTCACATGTTGTAGGATTCTCCTCAGTTCTTGGAAGGTTTTGTCCTATATATTGATGATGTAAACTACTTTTGTAGTACTGCAATTGACAAAATCATTAATCAGATGTGTTTTCTGCGTATTGGTACATAAGACTGATTTTGATGATTTAATAAACCTACATGCCTTACACTTCCCACATCTAAAAAGTCCCTTTGATTCCTGTAGCCATATCTTAGGTGATGGTTTTGGTTCAAGATGACTATGAACTAGTTAGTAGATCACGTAGATTATTAGCTCGTCTTGCGGTGATGCTTGGGAATGTAGAGAGGTTAGTGGCCACTTCTTTGTTGTGGGTGAGTATCGGCCAATTATCTGCATAGATTTTTAGGATAGGATTCCAGAGTTGGTCATAAGTGCCTATACATCTAATTGTAGGTTTGGTGTCCTTCACTTTGTAATTTCTGAGACTTGTTGATCTGTCCATGCTAGAGACTTGTTGCCTTAGATTTTTTGCTTCTTTTATAAATGTTTCTTCTTTAGAGCAGTTTCTTTTTGCCCTTAGGTATTGCCCATAGGGGATACCTGCCTTACGTTTGTAAGGATGATGACTGTTCCAATGTAAGAAATTGTTACACAAAGTAGGTTTTCTGTAGAGTTCAGTATCTACTTCACCCCCTTGGGATAGACTAATGACCAAATCCAGAAATTCTAATCTGTCCTCACTGATGACATAAGTTAATTGCAGGCCAATAGTGTTAATATTCAGTATCGAGACAAGTTCCTCGAACAGTATTACTGAGCCAGTCCAAAATATCAGGACATCATCTATATAACGAAGCCAGCTAATAATGAATTTGTCAAATCCTCTCTGTAAAGTATTCTTCAAAATTGTGTCTTCCCACCACCCTAAGTACAGATTAGCATTACTAGGGGCACAAGCACTTCCCATAGCCGTGCCCCTAGTTTGCAGATAGTAAGTACCATTAAAAACAAAATAATTGTGAGTTAGTATAAAATTCAATAGTTCCATAAGGAAATCCTTTTGGGACACTGTGATTTTGGATGATTTTTCCAATAAATACTGGGTGGCTTTAAGGCCTACTTTGTGAGGGATGTTATTATATAAAGAGACTACATCCATGCCTGCTAGAAGAGTGTATGGGGGGACAGTGATATTCTCAAGAGTGAGTAATGTCTGTTTTGTGTCTTGAATGTGAGATGGACGATCACTTACAAATGGTTGGAGTATTTTATCCATGAATTTGCTTGCTTGTTCTGTGAGCGAGTTATTGCCAGAAATTATTGGTCTTCCTGGTGGATTATTTTAATTTTTATGAATTTTGGGTAAGCAATAAAAAAGTTGTCACCGTAGGTGTATTATTCGGGCAGATAAATTTGAACTCATCTTGAGAGACTATCTCACTATCTCTTGCTTCAATAAGTATTGACTTAAGAATTTTCAAATAGGATCATTTGGGAGCTTTTCATAACAGGTATCAGAAAGGACACATTTCAATGTATTTTTCTTTTTCCATTAGTACAATATTACCTCCTTTGTCAGATTGTTTAATTACGAGGTTGGAATTTGATCTCAATTATTTTAAAGCACGTGTCTCTTCGTGTGATAAGTTATTAATTTGTATTGGTTTATCAAGAGGGAGTTGTTCAATTTCATTACATGTCATTTGAATGACGATGTCACAGTTATTAGTGATACATTACAAAGTATCACTTGTATAACTTGTATGGTTTGTGCATTATAATTTTTACAGTTCATATCAGTAGCCACTGAGCTTTACACGCTGGATTGTCTCCACTTGTTGCTTTTATAATTCTTTCTTTTTCACATTTATTTTAGATTTATTTATTAAAAGTTACTTTTTAAAGCTTACAATTATTTAAGCAAACTATACAAAGGTAGAATGGCACTTTCTTTTTTCGTTTATTTCTTATTGTTTAGTAGGACGATCCCCCCCTCCTTTGTCTGCTGGCCAAATGACCAGATCAGGATATTTTGCCAATGCAGAGATTATCTTTATTTCTTATTTAGAGATATTGGTAATTTGTGTAGAATGATTGTTTAACCCCTTAAGGACCAAACTTCTGGAATAAAAGGGAATCATGACATGTCACACATGTCATGTGTCCTTAAGGGGTTAAATCGATTTGGGTCTCTTGGTTATCTTAGAAATGCTTTGATGGTTCTTTGATTCGGTAGAGGATCAAAGGAACTTTTCCGTTTGAATCTATTATGAGTATTGCTATGTATTGCTTGAGACATTTTGAAGTCTTTCAATCTTAAAGATCTGCCAAACTTGTGCAAGTGGTTCTGGAAAAGTGGTGGGCATATTGGAAAGTCCTTTCATGAGTAGCATATTTTCTTCATGGGTCAGCTTTCATGTGGAGAGGTTGAAGATCGGTATTACCTCCGACATGGGGGTCTGCCTCTTTCCCCGATATGTCCCTCCCTTCTGTCCATGTCGAGTGGCGTATCACTTTGTTCGGTGTCCTTTCTGGATTTTTGGCATGTGGATATTCCTGTTGGAATGGTACCTCTCTCTAAAAAATGCACTAAGGGTCTTGGGTTGTCAGATCTATGTTGGGTATCAGAATCTGATGTTGATTCTGCTGAAGTTTTGTCAATAGTAAATTGACATGGTTTTCTGATGGGACATCGGTTTCTTATGTATCTTGGGTTTTTATTATGGCCACTCAGCCACTTATAGTCTCTGTGTTCTGCGTAGTCAATTTTGACTTTCTCAAATGTTTCACATTTGAACCTAACGAAATCGGTTTTGTATTAGTTTACATTTTGGTTGAGTTTTAAGATTGTAGGTGCTGCCTTCATAGATGTCAATAAGAGGGCCTCCCTGGTTTCCAACTAAGTGATTTTTTTGTCTGATTTTGATGAGATCCTCCTTCTTGTCTTCTATAATGATTAGAATTAGATCCAATGAGCATTTGTTGAGATTCGCTATCCACTTCCTATAAACGTGGTGTTTAGCTCTTCCAATGGAAGGTATTTTTTTTTTTATTATTATTATAAACCCCCTTGGTATTTGAAGGCAGTTATGGTAGTCAGACAAGAATAATCTGTGTAAATCAGGTCTATCTCTTTCTTATTTAGACATATAAGTTCCTGGCAGATGTGATTAGTGTGGCCCATCTAATCAGTTCAGCATCCTCATCTGTATATTGGAGCATATCTGTTTATTCAGATAAGCCACCGGCAAGTGTAAAGAAATCTTAGATATAGACCATAGATATAGCCCTCCCGATGTATACAATGGTGATGATGCAGAAAAAAATTAAAGCAGTATATATATAGTGTTTGAAACTTACAACACTTATATACAGATGTTGCACTAAAATAAAGAAATGGCTACATTTAGTGTTACATCTGTATATAAGTGTCGTAAGTTTCAAACACTATATATACACTGCTTTAATTTTTTTCTGCACCATCACCATTGTATACATCTGGAGACCTGAACGGTAGTGAGGAGGGGGCTGGTGCTCCTTAAAAAGGGAAGCCAAGCCCATTCCAAAATGTGAGGCCCAGCCTTCCATTTGTGTTCAAGGCATCAAAAGACATAGAGTTAGAGAAATAAAACATACAGTCAAGGAGCAAAGTCAGTTGTGGTGTGCCGGAACTGACAATGTGGTAGGCCTGAAATAAAAGAGGGCAAAAAATATATAACAAAGTTTATTCAGCCTACAATACAAGATAAGTACATCACATAATCATATTACTGAATGCTAGGCATACCTCTTGTTCTGGTTGAGGTATGTATCTGGTGTAAGCAGTGGACTTCCACCAACCTAACGTTTTGATAATGTGTCTTGGATGGTAGCAGCTCCTATACGGAATGAATGACGAAAGTAGGTAGTGGTCATGTGATTTAATCATATGTGCTCGTGTGGTGAAGTTTTGGGAGCTATTTTTAGAAGTGGTAAATTCGCTGGGCCAAAGAAGCCCGTAAAATGCTAAATAGATGGCAGTTTCAATGACGTGATTTGTCTGTGTTTAAAATGGTGAGGCATCTAGGAGGTCTGAAAGTGACTGGAACAGGTGATCGTGGAAGGCGTGAGTGTAGGTGTGGAGTCCTTTTAATATGGCGTTAACCTGGTAAGATGAAAGGAAGTGTTGTTTATTAGGCCATGTGGTGAGGATGTGGTGTTGAAAACCGGTAGGATATAATTTGATGGTGTTGAAGGATAGCTTTAGGTGAAGGTGGCAAAAGGAAATGAAAGCAATCAAAGTTTCCAAAGAGAATTTGTCGGTTATGTGGAATTCAAGCAAAAATCTGTTGAAAATATGAAAAGCCCTGTTATACCTAGCTGTGAGTGGTGACGCCCGTGAGTGAGTACACTATCTAGTCCATAACCATGTCCTACCGCCGTGGTGCCGGGCTAGGTATCAGGGCTGCTGTTGGTAGTGCCACTTGAAATTCCTGAAATCGAGATCGATATAAATGATCAGCTGCGATATCCAGGGCTCCATGAATATGTATCCATGTAAAGAAAAAACTGCGTAACTGCTTGCCATGTCAGGATCCTCATGAATCGCACGATGGCCAAGGATAATGAACGTCCCTTGTTAACAATATGGCAAGTTGCCATGTTGTCAGAAAAGCATTTTCACCATTTTACCCCAACCGCCCCATTTGACTGCCGCCGCCACATTTGGGTAAAGCTCAAATAACGCTGAGGTGTTAGTGAACTCCGGGATCTCTTTAATCACATCAGGCCAGTTACCCCACATCCAGTCATTGAATTTTTTTGCAAAACAAGATGTGGCAGCAGCATCTGTCCAGATCAACAAAGACTTGTCAGTCAAAACTGGAATAAATATTTTCTAGTTCCAATTCAGCAAGAATTCCCTCCACATGCGTAAATCTGCAGTCTAGAGCAAGATGGGAGGAATCTGACTGAAATTGGGGGAAAGGAAAGAGTAATCGGGATATGAATGCGCCCGCCCTTGTGGTATAATTTTCATGGCAAAATTTAGTGAACCCAACAGTGATAAGAGTTCCTTCTTTGCAAGAACCCCCTACCAGGTACTGGTCAATAGATGAGAGGATTCACTCAATCTTATCCATGGGAAGGCTGGCTTGCATACGAACAGAGTCCAGAACTACCACCAGAAAATTGGCCAGGCCCGGACGGCCATTGGGCACACCGGGCAAATACTGTGGCCATGGGCCGAGGCCGGCAGGGAGATCACAGGATCTCCCATGCCGGTCTTTGCAGGGCCGGCACTATCCGAGTGTCGGCCATGCAGCAATCCACGGCAGGCCGGTGGGGAGATCAAAGATCTCCCTTACTGGCCCACATGCAGTAATATTGCAGCCGCCGGCGGGGAGAGAGTGAGGGAGACAGCCAGAAGAGGAACCCGGAGGAGCTCTAACTTACAGCTCCGCCGGGTTCCTCTCGCGAGATTTCGAGCATTGCCATGGCAACACTCCGACTCTCGCGGGAGTGAACTCTAGCCCCACAGGCTAGAGTTCACTCACCATTAGGACCACCAGGGATGGATGCCAGGAGCAACAGGATCCCCCCTCCCAGGCATAAGGTAAGAAGGGAGGGGGGATATAATCACTCAAGTAAAAGCAGCCTCACTTACTCACACACACCCTGCACCCCTAACACTCACAGCACCCTCACACACACACACACTGCACCCCTGACACTCAGAGCGCACACACACACACACTGCACCCCTGGCACTCACAGCACCCTCACACACACACACTGCACCGTCACACACAGCTTCCTCACATGCACATATCACCCTCACGCAAACACAGCACCCACTCACACACAACACCCATCACACACAGCACCCTTACCCACATAGCACCCTCACGCAAGCACAGCACCCATCACTCACGAACAGCACACACACACTACACACCTCACACACACTGCACCCCTCTCGCATACACACTACACCGCTTAAACACACACACACACAGAGCACCCTCACACACACTACACAATATGCGTACCTAGCATTTTTGTCTCCTGGCATCCCAACTATGGAGACACCAGAGACAAATTTCAAGCAAACACAGTGCAAGCATGTTATTACATTTGCTTGCACTGTGCAGAATAAATGAAGGGTCTTTTTCTCATGCCAGAGCTCTTCAGCAGAGCTCTGTGCATGGTCTACCCTGGAAGAGCATTGAACCAACATGCTCACTTTGTGATGGGGCATGCTTGTCATTGGTGATGACAAAACACACCCTATCTGGCCCCACCCCATTTTTAGTGGGCCGCTGTAATTAAAAAAAGGCCCAGGCCAAATTTTCTTCCCAGTCAGGCCCTGGCCGTGACTTTCAGTTTTTGTTGGTGAAACAGGAACACCCAAGCATTTAAACAAAAGTATACTAGCCTGGAGGCTACTGGGTGGCAGCAGGTTACTTTCTACAGTCAGAAAATCATCCAGGTAATGAATCACCGTAAGGACATCTACAGATGCTAAGCAGCATCCAACACAATGTCTCTGCGAACATATCAAAAATTCTCATACTGCACTTTGAACCAAAAGTGAGCCGTGTGAAGAAAAAGTATGACCCTTGCCACTTAACACTGTGTAGATGCCACAGGGAAGGATGAATAGGAAGGAGCTTGAATGCGTTTACTATGTCGGTCTTGCCAAGCCATGCTCCTACACCTGCTGACAGAATAGCATTGATGTCATTGTCTACAGTTGCGTACTGGAGTGAGAATTCCTCTGATGGAATGAGTGAATTAAAGCGGCACTGTGATGCACAACTTACCTTTAATCAATTCCTCTTCTCTCTCTCTCTGTCACAATCTGTTCTTTATTTCTTCCTATCTGCTCTAGTTTTCTTTAAAACATAAGACAAAGTAGGGACTATCGGTCTTATGGAGGTTTTCTACGCCTGACCAGCGGAGGAGCAAAGTGTGCTTCATTTCCGTTGGTCAAATACATTTTCCCATAATTCTTAGCTTCCCTCTCTGTTTCCACCATCCTGTCAGTACTGCCCATCCTGTTAGTATTGCCGAACATCATGTCACTTAGACAGGATGCCGGCAAAACTACCGAATTGCTTCCTAACAGAATGAGAACAGTTTTTCCATTCGTGCTAGGACGCAATCTGGGACTTTGTTCGGATTGGAATTTCATTCTAATTAATTCAACTCTGATCCTATTAGTGAGGTGGCTGCAGCTTGCAGCCGCTTAGTAGATAACTCCTTAATTCCCACGATATTAGAGAGCTATCTACCAAAAGGCTGAAAGACCTAAATTGGTCTTTGAGCCACATTTACTAATACTCGCTATATTGCAAAAATAAATAAATAAATAAATAAAAATTTACCCCTCCATGCGCGGCGGGTGGGGGCCCTAAATAAAAAAAAAGGGGGACAGAAGCAATTAGAAGCAAGATCAAGTTCACATCTTTCCCTTCCAAGATGTCATTTTTAATGTTTGCTGGTACCATGTGTGCAGGGTTAATGATATGTGTTTTTTTTTAGACCAATTGGGGTATTACCGGATTGGGAGCTGGAAGAAAAAGCAGAATCAGGATTACCCAGTGCCTATGGGGAATTCAACTGGCTTCCTTAGTCCATCCTATCCAGTTTGCCATTACAACCTAAGGAGGATAGAACCGAGGACAATACAGCTTGAAGATCAGAAGCCTGACGCGAATAGACCCTTCTCCAGCCCCCGTGTTATCAGTCTGGGTATTAAGTATGCAAACCAGATAGTGGAGTGTAGTTTGAGTGGAGAGAACCAACCACATCAAACAAAAACCCAGTGGAGTGCTAGATAAATACTCTTACCCTTAAACAAGGGAATAAACTTAAAGCAAAGTATCTATAGGGAAAAATAAACAGAATATTGTGCAGTATGCCTAGATGCACGGAATGGTATGGTGTCTATATGAAGCACACTCACATGGTAGAGAGCCTTGGGGGGATAGGCTCAAATCTCATGCGCAGAGGTATTTCAAGGTAATACCAAAACGTATTTTATGCAGGGGTGTAGAGTACTCAAAAAGGAGAGATAAAGCAGATATAGTATATTATCTTCACCATAGGTGTGAATAAAACATATCAATTACTGCTCACCTTATTGAGAGCCAAATTACTGGGCTCTCAGGGTAATGTGCACTGTGTCTTTAAGAGGGCACAACTCTTCTTTGCAGCAGAGGACAGCGGCAAAATAGGGAACTTTGAGATTAAATGTAAAGATTTATTACCAAAAATAATGGTTATAAAAACAAACAAATTAAAAAATACCACAAGTATTGAGTCCCACAATAGAAAATATGAAGTCCAAAGTTGTCTGAGACGTGTTTCGCCTGAACCAACAGGCTTTCTCAATCGGTGTCCTCATCTCTGCTCAGTCTGCCAGTTTTGTACCTGGCGGTTCGTCCGTGATTGGTCCCCTGTGTTGTTTATCATCCAATCGGTTCATTGATCCGGGGGGGGGGGGGGGGGGGGCAGCTTAGTAGTTCGGGGGCAAGTTCATGGTATCCAGAATGTTACAAGAAACACGGAAAAAACAGAACATTAAGAATATGATTTTATAAAGGCATTTATAAGTGCAGCATAATACTTATTGTGTATGGGCTAGCACATTCTGCATATATGTGTATTGATGTGTAGCCAAGAATAAAAAATTATCAAAAAAACAATCATCATCCACATAATAAATGTACCCAACATCGCATATACATATACATTACACAGCATCATAAAAATGAAAAGGATGGGACTTAATAAAACAATGTATTTAAAAAAAAAAAAAATCATACTTCGACCTCAGCTTGGCTCTGTGGTGCTTAACCAAACTCTTGAAGCCGGTGATTGCTTGCATCCGATCAGAAGGCATCTGTTGTATCGTATATATGGACGATCTGTTGATCTTCTGTGAGGATCCATCCAGACTGAAGTGTCAGACGCACTCTGCGGGCTCCATATTTGAACACCTAGGGTTCGTGGTCAACCGGGAGAAGTCAGCCCTCTCTCCTGCCCAGGTGGTCAAGTTCTTGGGTTTCGAAGTAGACGCGAAAGAATGTGTCATATGTCTGCCTCTATCCAAGATAGTGACCATTCAGAAGGAAATAAGGAGGATCCTACGTCAAGACCGGACACCACTGCTGATGTTGGCTCAAGTAGTGGGTCTCCTCTCGGCCTCGATCCAGGCGATCTACGTGGGCCCACTTCATTACAGGGCCATGCAGTGGCTGAAGGCTTGCTTTCTACGCAGGAGAGCTTCTTACGACCAGATGATTATCCTCGCTCCGGACGTGAAAACTGAACTGCGCTGATGGCTCCTTCACATGCCGGTCTGGAATGGCAAGGCGATCTTCGTTCCAACTCCAGATTTCATGCTAGAGTCTGATGCAAATCTTTGGTGTTGGGAAGCCACCTGCGTGACAAGCTCCTCGGGGGAACCATGGTTGGAGAGGGAGTCAGAGTTCCACATCAACTGTCTGGAACTAATTGCGGGCCCGTTTCAGAGTCTGGCGAACCATCTTTCGGATTGCTGCGTCCTCCACCGGATGGACAATGTCTCAGTGGTGCACTACATCAACCGCTTGGGGGGGGGGGGGGGGGGGCTGGTCTCGAACGCTCTCTGAGGTAACAAAGGAGATCTACAGCTTCTGCTTCCAGCACAGCATCACCCTTCAGGCATAGTATTTGCCAAGGGAGTCGAACCTGATGGCGGATTGGTTCTCGCTAGCGATTGGAAACTTCTTTGTCCCATCTTCTTTGAACTCGTGGACCTGGGGGTCCTTTTCACTTCCCAGACGAACTATCAGGTCCCAACCTACTTCAACTGGCTTCCGGATCCGGCGTGCTCAGCGGTGGAAGCTTTTCTTCAGGCGTGGCCTTCATGGGGAGCTTATGCGTTTCCTCCGTTTGCTATGATTCTCAGCGTATTGCTGCAAGTTCAATGTCAACGTGTGTCTTTGGTGTTGCTGACTCCACTGTGGCAGTGTCAGGCCTGGTTTCTGGAGCTCCTGGATCTGTCCCATCGGGATCCACTACTCCTAACGTCTCCTCTGATGCTCCTCTCGAACTCCCGGGGCAATCCTCATCCCCTCCTGAGGGACGGCCACCTACTCTTGGTGACCTGGACTCTTTCAGGGGAGCTTGGAATGTTGAGGAATGTTGAGGCGTTATTGCAGTCGGCTAAGGACCTCCTCTGGGATTCCTGGGCCCCCGGGACTAGGAGATGTTATTTATCAGCATTGGGTTCCTGGTGTTGTTGGTGTCTGGAACAGGGCCCTGTTACCAGTGTGCTGAACTTTCTGCCTCACCTGCTTGACTTGGGACGATCGTATCATTTGTTTAATGTGGTGAGATCGTCAATCTTGGCGGCCCACGTACTGCTTAGAGGTTTGCCCATTGGTCAGGATCCGCTAGTCTGCAGACTGCTTCATGATATGAGACTGTCGAGGCCACCTCTGCCTAAGTATTCCTCCCTCTGGGATGTGTGCACGGTTTTGTCTCTCCTCCGGGATTGGCTTGATAATCTAGACCTCTCTCTTCGTCAACTTTCGGCTAAATTTGCCCTCTTACTATGCCTTATTTCTTTCAGACGTGTTTCTGATGTCTGGGCCTTCGATGTTGACACTTTATTTCTCTCCGGATGGGGTCACCTTTAGGGTGTCTAGGTGTACTAAGTCGGATTTGATGGCAATTTTTTATCCATATTTCCGCGACGCGCCTAAGCTCTGTGTAGCGAGGACTCTGTCTCGTTATGTAGCGATTACCGCTCATCTTCACTCTTCTCATTCTGGCCAGTTGTTGATGTCAGACCTCACAAACTGGTCTTGCCTCCTACTATGGCGCGATGGATTAAATGGTTATTGGCTGGGTGAATTTGACCTTTGATGCACATTCGGTTAGAGGCGTGGCGGCTTCCGGTTCCTTCATGGCGGGCGCTTCCCTGCTAGACATCATGCGTTCAGCTGACTGGTCACGAGAAGATACATTTCGCCAATTTTATTTTAGACCATGCTTCTTTTGCTTTGCTGTTGGAGCGTTAAAACAGCAGACATGAAGCCTCCTGTCATGTTATAAAATTGTAGATTATACTAGCTTTAATGTAACTATAATCTTAATTTTGTTAATGACAGGAGGCAAATATTTTCCTCCCAGTTTTTCCCTTCACTTATCGTTGTTTGTTTTAATTGACCTATTTTTAGTGTAAGTCTGTTCTCCAGGACTGTGGTAGACAGGTCATGCAATTGTCTATTTAGGGGAAGTCAGAGTGTGTTTTCTGGGATGTTGTACTGTCAGCAATTGATTATGGGTATTCATATTTTCACAGTACACTTCATTCACTATTCAGAGTTTACTATTCTGTTTATCTTGTTTCAGTTTAATGGTTCCACTACAGGTCCAGGTTCCAGATATTCTTCAGGATAAAGGTCAAGGTTTCATCTACAGATCCACTTTTGTTTCAAGTTTGGATGACAGTCATCGGCGGATTTCGTTTGATTCTTCTTCTATTACTATTGAATTATATCTTTTTCATGTACTTGGTTTTGTCGAAGCTTGAAAGAGGAAGTAGTAGGTTGAGAGGGGCCTTATATGGGTTCCTTACTATATTGTGATTGTTTTTTTCCCTTCAGATTAGAGGCAGTGCTTATACCAATGGGATTTCATCTAGAGGGATAAAAAACAGGCAGGCAATCTCCAAAACTTTTCAAGGACCTCCCCCAATTAACATTTGGCATTATAAATAGCTTCCTATCCAAGACATCCCCAGTTCTTTGCCTGCCTCCGGCAGAGGAGGGTGTCAGGTCAGGTTTCTCCCTAGAAGTATGGTGAGAGGGCTGAGGCTCTGGAGGCTCTACTTCTTTTAATTACATTTTTCAGAGATCAGCTAGGGTTTACACTCCAGACGGCTGTAATTTCCCGGGTTGTATTAATTCCGTCTATACCGAGCCAGGTGCCGGGCAGACGATGGTGCGCTATGTTTATTTCCACCGTGGAATCGCGAAATGCAGGACATGCGTAATGTGATTTTAAAATTCAGGCGCCAATATCTTTTTTTTTTTTTCTCCGGGGTCAAGATATTGGTTTCAAGGACTTAGAGAGGCTGTTTACCCAGCAGCAACTAAGTGTTTGCCAGGTGCACTCAGAATCTGTTGCAAGAGTGTTCTCACCAAACCTCCTACACACTCTGAGAACATTTAAGGTAAGACTTTTTGCTTTATCTTAAATGACTCTAGCCTGAATAAGTTAATTATCAGTGTTGAAGGTAGATAATGTTTCTAAGTAGGAGAGTTTTTAACTTCTCTTTTTTTAACCCCTTGAACTTCTGGAATAAAAGGGGAATCATGATAAAGTCTTCAATCCTATAGAGCTTTGCAAGGGTAAGCACTTAGTAGATTGGGTCCAAAATAGATTATTCTTTGAGTAAAACCTATAAAGGATATTAGCATATATTTTTACATAATTCTTTTGGGAAACTTTAAGTTTCTTTTCTGGCTCAAATCAGCTTCTGCTCAGTGATTAGTTATTATGGTTTTCAATAATCACTAATTACTGCAACAGGGTCAGCAATTAAAGTGAAGTGGTATATATTCACAAGAGCATGACCCGTATGACTATTGGAGGATTATCCTCGCTAGGTTATGCTTAGGAGGCTGATATTTAAAATCTGGTTAAGTTATTTTCTGTTATAGCAGAGGGATTCTTTAAATGCCAGAATCCTAGCTACAGTATTTATTTGCTTAACCCCTTGAGGACCAAATTTCTGGTATAAAAGGGAATCATGACATGTCAGACATGTCATATGTCCTTACGGGGTTAAACTTGCAGTAGGTTTTTAGCAATTGCTGTAGACAAAGCTCTGTGCAATTAGCATTCTCTCCACCTCAACTAGTTTCACCTGATATCAGTTTCTAACAAGGCAGTCTGTT
Source organism: Pelobates fuscus (assembly GCF_036172605.1). Taxonomy (NCBI): domain Eukaryota; kingdom Metazoa; phylum Chordata; class Amphibia; order Anura; family Pelobatidae; genus Pelobates; species Pelobates fuscus. Next base: position 270,052,968 of record NC_086318.1, on the reverse strand, counting down.
TTTCAGCTGAGGCAGAACTTTTCCTGTGCTTCACTCCATGGTTGCACATTTTATGTTTTTTCAATTCCAAGTTTGATAGGTTTCAGCAATATGACTGTTGGGATGGGAAATTCAAGAAAAGGCTTCCTAATTTTGGTTACTGCAGGGTTTGCAGCAAACAGGTTTTTGTAATGCAGTTGCAGCTATTCTATCTGCTCTAGCCTCTGCTCCCCAAATACGGCTAAGGAAAGCCTCTATCAGGTAAGATTGTGGGTTGGAATTGTAATTTTAAGAATTACTTCTGATATTGATCCCAGCGGAGTCTGCATCAAACAGGTTTTGTAAATTCAGTTGCAGATATTCTGTCTGCTCTAGCCTCTGCTTCCCAAATGCGGCTAATGAAAGCCTATAGCAGGTAAGGCTGTTGTTTGGTATTCCAATTTTGAAGTACTTCTTCTGCTATTAATTCCTGCAGAGCCTGCATCAAACAGGTTGTAGTACAGTTTGCAGATATTCTTTCTGTTCTAGCCTCTGCTTCCCAATTACGGCTAAGGAAAGCCTGGATAGAAGCATAGGATGTGAAGGCAGATAAGAACCATTCGGCCCATCTAGTCTGCCCAGTTTTCTAAATACTTTCATTAGTCTGGCCTTATCTTATAGTTAGGATAGCCTTATGCCTATCCCACGCATGCTTAATTCCTTTACTGTGTTAAATCAGGGGTATTGTCTTATTCTGACTGTATATCTATGTAATCAGTCTCGCTTCCGCCATTAAAGATGGTAACCTGTATGAACTAGTCTTCATGAGAAATTATTTCTTCCTCATGTTACTGGGCTTGAAGAGAATTCTAGTACAGCTGCAAACCTATGGATCATGGTGTAGTCTACGACCAGTCTGTAAATGCCTGATTTGGTCAGATCTCAGAAGCCGTCCAGTCTCGGGCCTGGTTAGTACTTGTATGGGAGACCAACTAGGAACCTCAGGTGCCGTGAGTAAATTCCACCAGTTTCAATTTGTTCCCTGCAAATGGGTTCGATATGACTGAGATGGTTTTCTGCCTAGGTTTGTCTGCATTTTTCAGTTTTTTAAGTAAATGTTTTTTAAGAAAATGCTTATGGCAATTGCCGCTTGAGATGCTCTCACTATGCAAAATATTGCCATCCATAAATTTGTTGAATCTCTACAATTCTGCTTCCTCAGGGGCATCTAATGAGTTTTTGTACACCAGCCCCTAAAGGTTAGGGTGTTTCGACAGCATACAGATGGATGCTAATCAATCTTCTGATAAATAATTCCCCTTTAAGGAAGTGTGCGGTTCTGGTGTTTGTCAAGGAACAGTTCAGGTGTAAAAATTTTGACAAGGGTCTTGACTCTCAGAGAATGGTAATTCCCTGAGGGAAAAATTGTGGTTCTCTCTGGCATTAACACCTGAAATCTCTCTGCTTCTTCAGTAGACAGATTCTTGGGAAATAATATTGGTTCCTGTCTTGTAAGAACCTGCTTGGTCTCTTCAGCTTCTTTAGGTATAGCTCTGTTTACAGGTCCTTCAGTGGCCAGTTATGGTTAATAATAAGATTTTGCAGTAAAATCCTATTCTTCGGTCATTCCTTTCTGAACCAGGCAGAAATAAAGGATGCCAGATGATTCTTTCTTTGGTTCTAGTTCTCAAATCGATCGTCCACAATTTTACGTCTGATGTTTCAGGTCTCAGCTAGGTTCTCATAGGGAGATAGGGAATTTAGCTGAGATAATTTGTAAAATCTTATCCGACTACATAGGACTGAAGGCTAGCTGGATAGCTCTTTGCCTTTCAGATAAAGACCAGGTATTTTCTTATCCGGATCTGGTCAGATAGTTCCACATTCGGTAGCAATTATGTACATACTAGGTCATCTTGTTTGAAAAATCTTGTTCCTGGATTTGCTTGGATTAGTTTTTTCTTAGATCTGTTCACTTATGCATAGAACTTAATATTCCTCTGTTTAGCTGTAACATTAATTAGTCAACATTTATACAAAGTAGATTGGTTCAGACTCCTTAATCTTCACTCTAACGATAGTACGAATTTTCGATTTTTCAGTTATGTAACTGGGACTTCCAGTTCAAACAGCATGAAGTGTTTCATTGGACAAGCTTGGACAGAGCCGTAAGCTTTGGTTTCCTTTTCTTTTTTGTGTATTCCAGTCTAACCTATAGTTTCCTCCTGGTTACCTATTCCCCAAGATCCTATAGGATGGGAAAGGTTAGAATGTTAGTCTTCCTCCCTTGGTGGCAAGTAGCTGTTTCACCATTCATCAAGAATGTTCCACAGGTATCTTTGGGGACCGTAACTGTATATAGTCATCCTGGAATTCTCAAGGGTACCGCTTCTCAAAATTGTTGTAATTCAATCTGACTACCTGGTTTATGTATACCAGATACTGAAGGATAATGTTTTGTCTCAGGAAATTATTGACAAGTTCTTTTACTATAAATGGATCTTGTTCCAAGATGTATTCCAAGTATGGAAGGTGTTGTTTTTTAGGATATTGGTCCTCTTCAAAGTTTTAACCTCTTCTTTCTCTTCGGATGGGCTTTGCGTATGGTTTAAAGCCAGAGCCCCTCAAGGTCGAATTTCGGTTATCAGTTGATATTTAGAGGTTGGTCTCCAGATCACAAGTTTCTGCTAGGCTCTTCATGGTTTGTTCCTATCTTCAGGGAATCTTTTCCGCAAGGGATCTTCTTTTGGGGTTTGTTACTCTGCTGATTTGAGTCTTCAGTCTAGGTCTTTGGGGGTAGTCGCCCACATTTTTTCGAAAGGACTTCAAGTTTCTGTTTTCAGCAGGAGTAAGTGGAGTTAAATTGGATTCGTTAAATTTTCTCTATCTTCCTTCTAACACTATTTTTCTAACTTTTCCCAACAGCGTTCTAGGGTCTTGGAAGTTTAATTCCACTGCCTGGGCATTTAGTTTTCGTCTACGTTGCCTTAAATGTCTGCATTCGTTAGAGTTTTATCATCTAACGCCTTTGAGGCTCCTTCGATCAGTTATGTTCAGATCGGTTGTCTGAGGGTTTCTGCTATACGTTCTCTCGTTCTCATAACAGCCACGAGGTGTTCTCTTCACTCACTTTGGTCTGTTGTTCTTGGTAGATGCATCTTTGGTTGCAGATTTTTTGCAGTGAGACTTGAGTCCCGCCCTAAGGGATTGCTTTTGGATATCCCATTGGTATAAGCACTGCCTCTAATCTGAAGGGAAAAACATAAATTTTACTTACCGTAAATTTATTTTTCCTGAAGATTAGAGGCAGTGCTTACTTCCCCCCCCCATATTTGTTCATAGTCTGAGTGGTATGGTTGGTCGGCTTTTGTATTTTCTGGGGATGTCTTGGATAGGAAGCTATTTATAAGGCCAAAGGTTAATTGGGGGAGGTCCTTGAAAAGTTTTGGAGATTGCCTGTCTGTTTTTTTATCCCTCTACATGAAATCCCATTGGTATAAGCACTGCCTCTAATCTTCAGGAAAAATAAATTTACGGTAAGTAAAATTTATGTTTTTTTCTCTATATATTAACGTGCTGCTGTAGAATTCTAGTAAAGAAATACTTAAGCAAATATTTGCCTCCAGTCATTAATAAAATCAAGATTATAGTTACACTAAAGCTAGTATAATCTAATTTTTTTTTAGATAACAGCCCTTTCGACAATCTCACTAATATGGTAATCAAGTCAGCGGCCTATTTGGTATTTTACGGTTTCTTGAGACCCAAAGGATTTTCTGTGGAGAAAACTTCTGACCTTATGTCATGCCTTAAGCAAAAACTCTTAGCAAAAATGAATGACCATTATATTCTGTCAATCCCTCATACCAAAAGCTCCCCAGTAGAAATTAAGTATTATCCTACCTTTTCCAAATGGTGCCCAATACTAGTATTGGGTAACTTAATTAAGAATCAGTTCACAAAAAACCCTGATTATCCACTATTGTCTCTTCAAGGGAAACCTCTTACCACCAAACAATTCATGCTATACATACGCACACTATTACTCAGGCTAGGCTACAATCTGCATTCTTTCTCCGGTCATTCATTCCGTATTGGGGCAGCATCCAGTAATCATGTCCCGACACATATCATTAAGTATATGCTGTGAGCGTAAAAGTGGCATTGTGGTTGATGGAAGATACATCAGGCCTGATTTGCTAAACTGCGACCTGAGAATTTTCAGTTAAATGCCCCAGGGAAGACGTTAGTGTTTGCAATCTACATTGCTGAGGTTCTGCAAAACATGGTATGGATCCCTGGGTCGGAGTATTTGGAGAGTAGGATGGGCCAATGCTCCAACAGCACTAATTACTGTGTAACAAACCACAATTTAGATTTGACTTAAGAGGTAACTAATTGACACTCACCTGTAGCTAGTCAATTAGTAGACAGGCCTTTAAATGAAGAGGGCAGCCTGCTGCAGGGCAGGGAGAAAAAGACAGCTAGGAGAGTGAATGACAACTGTGTTCATTGCAAATACATTTCTTTTGTTTGGAAATTGGTAAGTGGGAAAGCCACCCAATTGCAGATAGCAATTTCCTGTCTAGTAAGAGCTCAAGTAAGAGCAAGGGATTTTGTTTGTTTTTTTATTTAAAGCACCTGTTTTCTTATTGAATAAAGAAAAAGGAAAATCGAGCTGACTGTGTCCTGGACTTTATATACCCTAGAAGGCGGTGGTTACTGCAAGATCTGTGACAGCCCTACCTGTAAAAGAGGTGGTTTGTTACATATGGTGGAGAATGTGGGCATAACCACGTAAGCCTGAGGGTAGGAGTCAGTTAAAGCTCAACATGGAGGATGTTATCAAGGCTCTGATCCAGTCCACCTCTGTGCAACAGGAGACTAACAGGAGAGCTGCAGAAAACAGTGCAGCCCTGCAGCAACTGGTGCTGGCACAGGCAGAGTGTGCTAAAGTCCTGGCCAAAACACAAATGGAGTGCACTGAGTCCTTGGTGAAACAGCTTGTTGTGACACAAGCGGAGATGTTTAAAGTAGCCCGTGAGGAGCAGCAAAAAGTCACCCAGGGGCTACAACAGGAAATCCAAGCTATCTTTGGAAAATTGAATGGAGACCCTGATGGAGGATACCAGGGTCAGCCAAAGGTGATTCGGGCGAGCCACTATCTTCAGAAAATGACCACATCCGATGATGTAGAGGCGTACCTTCTGGCATTTGAGCGCACTGCTGAGAGAGAGGGATGGCCGGCTGGTGAGTGGGCAAGCATACTGGCACCGTTCCTAAGTGAAGAGCCACAGAAAGCATATTATGACCTAGAACCAGCCGAGGCAAGTAACTACAGCAAATTGAAAGCTGAAATCTTGGCACGACTGGGTGTAACCTCTGCAGTACGTGCCCAAAGGTTCCACTCATGGTCATATTCTTCAGACAAAGCCGCACGCTCCCAAATGTTTGACCGCATACACCTTGCACGGAAATGGCTTGAACCTGAAATCCATTCAGCTAGCCACATTGTGGAAACCCTAGTTATGGACCATTTTTTGCGTGGTTTACCAGCTGCCCTACGTCGCTGGGTCAGCCAAAGTGACCTCCATACCGCTGACCAACTGATTGCCTTGGTAGAAAGATATGTGGCTGCAGGAGAACTGCTATTTCCTACTTCAAAGGAAAACCCGCACAGTCCTAAGCCCCATGATTCGGCAAGACCTGGTAAGACTGTTCAATGTTTAAGGGGAGCTGAAGAGCGGCAGCTCTATACACAAAACACCAGGGGGGCATCCAGGTCTAATAGGCCTGGGAGAGGAACTGATTGGTGGACAGATTTCACTGTCAAATGTTTCAGGTGCAAAGAGGCTGGTCATATGGCCAAAGACTGTCCATTGGGGGATGAACCTATGGAATGCAATATGGGCAAAGATGAGGGAGCCCGTTCATGTTTGTTTAACTGTTATGGTACTGTTACCAAAGACTATGATGATAACCCGCATAAATGCTCTGTAACTGTGAACGGAAAAATGTCTAAAGCATTACTTGATTCAGGCAGTATGGTAACGTTGGTAACAGAGTCTATAATACCTTGGGTAAAACCTGATTATGTACAGAAAATAGGCATTATCTGTGTTCATGGTGATAAAAAAAGAATACCCCACTGCGGAAGTAAATATTGGAACCCAGTATGGGGATTTAAAGTACCGAGTGGGTGTTGTACCTAGATTAGCCCATGAGGTAGTGATCGGTAGAGACTTTCCTCATTTTCTAGAATTATGGGCAGCTGTACAAAAGAGGAAACAAAATTTATCAGAAATTAGTCAATCGGCCGAGGATAATGTGTTCCCTTTTTCCGATATTGACTTGGGTTTTGACCACTGTGACGGAAAAATGAAAAAAAGGAGAAAATACTGCCCTAAACCAGTATTAATAGGAGATAACCCAGCTCAAACTAGTGAGGAGTCTACCAATACTACAGACAAGGATAAGGACCTAATTGATATTGGAATTAGTCCAGGTAATTTTAAAAGTGCTCAGTGGGAAGATCCCACTTTAGTGACAGCTAGAAATGATATTAAAGTTGTAAACGGGGTTGCTAATCAGCCAGGAGAAGCCCTACCGTTCCCCTATTTTGAAGTGCAAAATGACCTAATGTACCGTGTAGAAAAAAGGGATTCAGACGTCATTAAGCAGCTGTTGGTTCCTCAGACTTACCAAAATATAGTACTAAAGTTGGCTCACAGCCACGTATTATGGGGACATTTGGGAATCGAAAAGACTAGAGAGAGAGTCCTTAGAAGGTTTTACTGGCCTGGAGTGTTTACTGATATTACAAAATATTGCTCTTCGTGCCCCGAGTGCCAGTACAGGGCTCCTTTCAAGACTTTTCGTAGTCCACTTGAACCCTTACCCATAATTGATGTGCCTTTTGAAAGGATCGCTATGGACTTAGTGGGGCCACTGGTAAGGTCTGCTAGGGGACACCAATATATATTAGTCGTCTTGGACTATGCAACTCACTACCCTGAGGCCATTCCCTTGCGTAATACCTCTTCAAAGGTAATAGCTAAGGAACTTATGTTGATGTTCAGTAGGGTGGGTATCCCTAAAGAAATCCTGACAGACCAGGGGACCCCGTTCATGTCCAGAGTCACAAAAGAGTTGTGCAGGCTCTTGCAGGTTAACCATCTTAAGACCTCAGTATATCACCCACAGACTGATGGTTTAGTAGAGAGGTTCAACAAAACCCTTAAGAGTATGCTACGCAAGGTAATTGATGCAGATGGAAGGAACTGGGATTTTTTTATTGCCATATCTACTGTTTTCCATTAGGGAAGTTCCACAGGCCTCCACGGGCTTCTCTCCTTTTGAATTGTTATAAGGAAGACATCCCAGGGGAATATTAGATATTGCTAAGGAGACCTGGGAACAGGAGACTACTCCCCACAGGAGTGTAATTGAGAATATAGCTCAAATGCAGGATGGAATGGCCACCATCATGCCTATTGTCAGGGAACACATGCTAGAAGCCCAGCAGGCTCATAAAAGCAGCTATACCGTAATGCTAGAGTCAGAGTGTTCCAACCTGGAGACAGGGTATTGGTTCTGGTCCCTACTGTGGAGAATAAGTTCCTTGCGACTTGGCATGGACCCTATGAAGTAATAGAAAAAGTGAGTGATGTCAATTATAAAGTCAGACAACCAGGGAGAAGAAAGCCTGAACAGTTGTATCATATAAATCTGTTAAAGCCATGGAAGGACAGGTTTTTTGCTTTAAAACCTTCAGACCCCCCTATAGCAGAGCCAGAGGTGAACGTATCTGAGACTCTGTCTGTGCATCAAAAGCAGGTCAGAGATTTCATCAGAAGAAATAGGGATGTTTTCTCGGTAGTTCCAGGAAAGACTAAAGTGATCAAACATGATATAATAACCGAACCGGGGAAAAGAGGTAATCTCAAGCCCTATAGAATTCCATTTTGCTTAACCAAGCATGCTTACCCGTCTGTATAATGACCTGAATGGCATTGTCCACTGTGGCGTAATGGGACATTTTTAACAGGGATAATTGAATTAATGCTAGGTGTGAAGGAAGAATGAGGAGCCGAGAGATCAATGATTAGCCGTTTTTTATTTGATGAAGCGTTGGTAACAATGCCGACGGGGTTGGTTCGCCATGACTGAAAAGGTAAGTGGTCGAAAGGGCCTATCATAAAGCCTAATTGTGTTTCTTTTGCTAATAGAGTGCCTACTGTCACTGGATCGACATAGGCTAATAACAAGTTTGGGCATTCCAGTGTGCCGGAGGGGAGTGCAACAAGACCTGTGTGGAAACCTGTGGAAAATCCTGACACCAATACATCTATCAAGTGGGGTGAGGGTTGAGAGTGCAAGTGATAGGTGAGATTATCCACATTAACCTCTGCACGTCATTTCATGGGGAGCAGTTTGGAGGGACACATGTTTTTGGCGTGCACTCTGAAGCAAATTAAGCAGATGTGCAACAACAGGCATGCACTGTAATTGCAGGCACCCACATTAAAGTTGTTGCACACTTGTGCTTTCCCCAAGAACACGATAGGTTGGCCCAACTTGTCTTTCTGAACCCGGTCTCGACTCACGTAGGTGTTAACATGAGTGCGTGTGGGGGCTGTGGACGTGGATGGTTCAGCTTCACAGGGGCACAAGTTGGTGGAGTGTGAAGTGGATGCACAAACTGCACAAGCTGGGAGCCTTAAGCGGCAAAATTCCTGCAGAACAGCTCTGTGTCTAACTCACTCCAGTTGGTTTTAATGTTAAATTGTGAGAGAGCTGCTGCTGCTTTGGCACTAACTTGTCGTAATCGTAAAACGTAAAGCCCCTATACTTATGCCCCAGATCCACCAACTTGTGTAAGTACAGGTCTAGTTCTTCTTGCCTCTGGGGGTATACAGAACAGATGATGTCCCTGTAAAGCCCAAAGGCAAGTACAAACTCAGGGATTGACAGCTTCTTATTCAGTCTGGGGTCCATAGCTATGAGGACCACAGACAAATCCCCATAGTGTATGTTCCATTCTCTATAACATCCTGTGAAGCAATAAGTAGTGAAACCAAGTCAACATCCTTACCATCAATAATGTCCTACCTGATGGAGTGGGGAATCAAATGTGCCGGTGTGACAAGGTGTGAATTTGAAGGAAGTGTTAAGGAAGGGGTTGCAGTACCCTGCGTAGTAGCCACCACTGGGGCTGGTTTGGTAGCCGGGATATTTATGGGTTTGCTATGTAGGTGAGCTGTTTCCAACACTGTCAGTCATTCACTAATGGTCTGCAGGGAGGCAATAAGTATAGACACCCTGCCCTGCGATTCTCCCAAATAGTCAAAAGATGCGCCTTGTGCGCTCATGCTGGGCCTTGGTTCGGTGGTTTGTGCGTTTAACAGTCTATAGAGCCTTTCTAGCAGTAGCAAGAAAGGGGATGTTTCTACGCCGTAATTCTGCAGCCAGCTTAGGGATAGTCCAGGATCTTAACGACCTGGGGAAGCCAGGGTAATTGATTCCGTAGGGGAAATTAGACGGGTGGGGGTGCGATGCCTAGCTGGGATTTCTGGGAGAGATAGGCCATCGTCATGTTCGGATGCTTGCGACATGCTAGACATAAAAAAGAATAATCAATGATTATGCAAATTAACCTGATCTAGAACTGTCTGGCTAATTAGTGCCATTAGGCGAAAGATTAGACTACCCCGGGGATAGATGAGGCCCTGCTAGTTGCCAAGCGGTAGAGAGAGGTTCTATCTATGAATTGGCCCGAGGGAATGTGGCCAACAAAAACATTGTGGAAGGATGTTGGCTTCTCGGTGATTTCTAAAAGAATCAAACGTTTGGACATAATAGGTGAATCTGACTAAAGAAGGGTACGTGAGGTAATAATTATGCCGTAGACCCATGTGGACGAGCCTTTGTGGTGAGGCTAGTATTTCCGAGTTTTTAATAAGATACACAGGTGAAGGCTAGCATCTGAAACCCTAAAGCCAGTTCTCAATCCCTGAACGGGGGCTTGACATTTAATAATGATTAATGTAAGTGGGTAAAGCATGTACCTTGTTCTAAATTAGTATGTAGCTGAAATGGTTGACCGAACAGAATATATATATATATATATATATATATATATATATATATATATATATACACACCCCTATAAAAATAAATACCAGAATTACTGAAGGTAGTTCTTCAGTAATTCTGGTATTTATTTTTATAGGTGTGTGTGTGTGTGTGTGTGTGTGTGTGTGTGTGTGTGTATATATACACATACACCTATAAAAATAAATACCAGAATTACTGAAGGTAGTTCTTCAGTAATTCTGGTATCTATTTTTATAGGTGTGTGTGTGTGTGTGTGTGTGTGTGTGTGTGTGTATATATATATATACACACCTATAAAAATAGATACCAGAATTACCTTCAGTAATTCTGGTATCTATTTTTATAGGTGTATGTGTATATATATATATACACACACACACACACACACACACACACACACACACACACACACCTATAAAAATAAATACCAGAATTACTGAAGGTAGTAATTAAAGTAATAGATAGTGTAGCTACTGACTATAATTTGCCCACCGAAAGGTGTTTGTACAATATTATTTTAAACTCAGGACTCCGTCTCCTATAGATCTATGGGAAAGAAAATTCAAATTATAAGTATTTAATATGACAAAACAAGCGGGTATGTAACCAGATGATCCCCAAAATTATAAAATACCTGAAGAATAGACAATTCTTACCCTCCTGAGGTGGAGACCACACATTTATTCTTACACGAGCGTACTCCATATATTGCAAAAGTGTATGACTACCCGTGAGTTAACTAGTGTGAAAGTTTAATTATGTATTGAAATTAACTGATAATTGTCTGTTAAATGGGTAAGATTCTAGAATAGAAACCTAAGATTTGAAAAAAGATAACTTACAAATGTGACCGAAGGTGATACTTGCAGATATGTGAAATTATGTATCGTGGACAATAGGAGGGTCAATTTAAAAGAACCAAGACCCACATCAACCCCAACATTTGATGGACGTATAATAGCACAGGTGTTACGAGAATTGTGCCTAACAACAATTGTTTTTTTTTTGTTTTTTTTTTGTTTTTTTATAATTACGTATTGGTGCCTTTGGAATGTCAAATTCCTTTCATGGTGTATCGTAATAGTAAATACCTTTAAGTTAGTTGGTATGGTAATGGTGGGAACACTTGCAAAAAGGCTGAAATAGCCATGGTAGGCCAGTCTTATGACACATATAAGAAAGTGTTACAGATAAATTGCTGAGCTTATGACATGGATAATATGCTAATAGCGCAATATAATTTAATTACCCTAGATTATTTACGTTTAAACATAGTGATGAGTGTATTTGCTATATAAATTTATCCGTGCAGGAATGGTTGCCTCTAAATGACGTATAACAAACTAACTTAATTATCATGAATTGGAATGAACTGCATGAAAGCCTATGTCAAAAGGAAATCTAAACAAAATGGATAATAATGTGTATCTGAATTAATGCTTGTAAAAGTAGCCAGATACTATTTATACAAATTTAAATTGGTCATAAATTGTAACATCAATGCCACAGCTAAAAACTCCAGAAATAGAGAAAGAAACAAATAGGTTTAAACGAAAGGCAAGTATATAGTACTTCTATGACAAACTCACAAACATTTAACTGTCACAAATTCATTTTAACGAAAAGTAAGTATACATGATACGTCTAAAACTCCAGAAACTGACGAAGCAACATGGAATGGAGTTTAAACGAAAGGTCAGTATAAACCACGGCTAATAACACCTGAACAGGGAAATAGATGGATATTTATACGAAAGGCCAGTATATATAACATGCTATGAAACTACCAAACAAAAAGAAGGCACAAATGGAAATTTGTAACAAAAGGTAAGTATAAAGGGAGCCAACCCCGCTTTTAGGCCCAGATGCGGGAAAAGGCACGAACGGCCATTCCCACGTGTACATATTTAACGTGCCGGATCTTGTGGCCGGAAGAACGAAGAGGAGAGGCGTCAGGGAACTGGTGCCGGGAAGGCCTTAAACTTATCTGCTTTCCTTGGCTGGGAATCGTGAAGAGTAGTCTATGGGGTCAGAAAGATGTTTTCCATGAACTGCTTGTGCCTGTTGAATGCTGGGAAACTTTGACAGGAAGTCTCAGGTTGCTATGCCAACAAGAACACCTGAAAACGAGCACGGTCCAGATAAGAGGGTGATTGGGGTTTTATAGGTCCAAGATAGATTTGAGCTCCTCCTACAAATACAGGCCTTTGGCCTTAAAAATGAAAACCCAGCACACTCCCTTATCTACTAAACAGCTACTTTGGTGCTGACAGATTTTTTTTTTTTTATTTAAAAACAAAACAAAACAAAACAGTGTTTTGCCTAGATTAGGTGTTTGAAAAACAAACAAACAAAAAAAAATCTGTCAACACCAAAGTAGCTGTTTAGTAGATAAGGGAATGCGCTGGATTTTCATTGTTACTGTACTTATTGGACCGCAGCAGCACCCTATTTATGTATGTTTAGGTGAGTGCAGCCAACCCCAATTAAAATCAAATCCATTCCCTTTTCTCCCTTATAGATAGATATTTAGCTAGACAGATATTTAGCTAGATAGATTATATTTGTGTGTGTGTGTGTGTATATATATATATATATATATATATATATATATATATATATATATATAGAGAGAGAGAGAGATATTATATATGTGAGATATATTTGAAGGCTTGGCATGTAGTTGTGGGAGGGGCTTGAATTCCCTTTAAAAGGGCTGCCAATCCACTCCCACCTTACTGTTGCTGGTCTGGCGAGTCTGAAACGTTTACTTCCGGTTCAGACCGCCATTTTGGATTGTTTCTTACCCATTTCCTCGTGGTCTCCTGGTCCGGTGCTTCCCTGTCTCACCTTCCCGTCGCCGGCGTCCGCACAGCCCGTTCGTTACTTTGCCACCAAGTAAAAACCGTAAGTTAGGCCCACCGTAAAGCAACCGCTGCAAACTTCCCAGCTTTATACGGCGGAGTCCCGTTTGTTTCAACCAGCGTTCGGTACTTTTTCATTTTCATACAGTATGCCGTTCGGCTAAATTCCATAAGCCATTCACAGATGTTTCATATTACTTAATCTAACGAACACTATCATTCGGTTATATACATAACATTTCTGTCCGGTTTCAATTTACAATTAAGATGTATCCATTCGTATGTATCAATACTCTATCTAGTTCATTCGTTCATTACAACTACTCACGAAATAAGCACACATTTCAACCAGTACTCCAGGGGAATTTTGCCCCTACTGGTTACAAACGTTATTACAAACACTTATAAAATTCTACTAAAACAAATATAAATGTTTAAACGTGGATTGGTGTCCTGGTTTTCCTGACATTTTCCCACAGGTTCTTACCAGGGATTCGTACTAGGATTTGTGATTTCTGACTCCCATATCAATTATATTTACTTTCTAGGTTGGTTGGAATTTAATTATGATTCATGTGAAGGCCAACAATACATATGAAATTAGTTAAATGTGCATTTACTCTTCTAGGTTATTATTCATTGGACGGTAGCTTTTACAAGCATGGAAGCTGTCACCTTCTCTCGGTTAAATCCCCTCTGCAGAGTGTCAGATAGGTTCTGGTTTTAGGGCCCACGATCTGGCCAAACTACTACGTTAAATTCAGAAGTTTATATATCATCTTATGCCCACAGGTCAACAACTCAATACTATTACAGTCACTTTTTAACTCTTCATTGACACCTCGGCCTGACTCACATATCAGGTACTACGCCAGAACCCATTACTTTCTATGTTTTAAGGGGTACTGGTCCTAGGTTACGTGGCCCAATTAGGAAATTCTTCTGGTCTTAATCCATAGGCTAGTGGTCCCGCGAGGCCAACATCCCCATCCTCATACTCGGAGGTACTACGCCCCTCGGCCAAATCATAGCTAGCCGCCTCGCACCATTGCAAAGAGAGGGCCTCACCTGTCACTCCCATTCTTTCTTATGCTTTAATTGACACCGAGAGGCCAACAACCCGCCACAACGTTCGGTGGCCTCAAACTTCCCCTCGGGCCCACGCATAGTGCCTCTCAGGCCGCTTAGAAACTAGCAGGGACTCCTCTGTCACGCTCACAAAGCATAATTGTTTCACCGCTTGGTATTTAGCTAGTCCACCAGTACCTACCCAAATTCATTACATACGACTGATTATACCACTTTTATAATTTCAGTTATGTCACAAACTCCTGATATCCCTGAGGAACTTTCACTACCTAGCACACCCGCTAGGCCTGCTACCCCTGTTCCTGGCACAGATGTGAATAGCCCTGCATCCCTTAGATCATGGACCATCCCACGTCTCACAGCAGAACTCAGAAGACGCTGTATCCATTTCCCAGCTATGGCTAGGAAGGCGGAGTTGTTTAAATTACTGAATACTACTACCGACAACTCTGAGGAAGGGGAAGGCCCTAGTGGGACTTAATTACCAGCTTTCCATGCCATGATGACTTCTCTAATGGCATCCATTGGCACAATAAGTGACAGGCTGGATAAATTGGAGGCCGGTGGTGCTTATCAGTCCACTACCAATACTATGGTCACCAGTCATCCTCTCACTAATACTATGCCGGTAATACGTTGGAATCTACTGCAGTTATAGAATCAATTGATCCCTCGCACATCTCACCTTAAAAAGGAAATTCTGGAAGGCAAGGACATTAACCTTGTCTCATTGCTCATTGCCTCCCAGTATGTCTTAGAGAACAGGACCTTTGCATATGGGGATATTTCGGTAGTACTAAGGGCTAGAGACCCCCGGCTGAATAAAAAATTGACCATCCCCGAATTCGTACTGGGGTTTGGGATTTATAGAGATGTCTACTGCTCAGTTTATCCCGGGAAAAGAGCAGAGTTGGATGCATACATGCACAAGATGGTGGATCTGGGGCACAAATACGGTGGTACTGGCTTTTACGATTACCACCGTTCCTTCTCTGCAAAGGTGGCTGAGGCTCTGGCTCAGTTCAATTTGAGCATAAATTGGAATAAATTGGACACAGGGCTATTCTGCAGGCACTTTGCAGGCCTCAGACCCCCAACTTGAGCAGTATGCGCATCAGCAACACATAGCACCAATTTCTGCCTGAATTTGGCTGAAATTGAACAAAACCAACCGGCTTCTAACCTCCAAAGATCTACTAGAGGATTAAAAGACAAACTGGGCAGGAATATTGTCTTTTTAGGCAAATCCCAAGTTTGCAATAATTTTAACGCAGGCAATTGTGGGTTTAGCTCTTGCAGGTTAATGCATGTATGTGCACACTGTTTCAGGGCCCATTCCAAGACAATGTGCCCAAATAAAGCATTTCCTAAACCATATCTCACGTGCGTGAACCTCAGATTATTCACCACTTTTCTACAACTACACCTGTCACAACATTTCAGTGACTATCTTATAACAGGACTGACTGAGGGATTTCACACCGGGTTGATACATTTACCTACAGGCACACTGGAATGTGACAACCTACTAACCACATTAGATGACCCACAGTTGGTACACAAACTCATCATGACCGACTTGAACCAAGGGT
This sequence comes from Pelobates fuscus, assembly GCF_036172605.1. Classification (NCBI taxonomy): domain Eukaryota; kingdom Metazoa; phylum Chordata; class Amphibia; order Anura; family Pelobatidae; genus Pelobates; species Pelobates fuscus. Next base: position 270,037,349 of record NC_086318.1, on the reverse strand, counting down.
TCTTGTTGGGCCCATTTCTTTCACCACCTTTCACATTTTGGAGAACCAATCCCATTGGGATTGTCACGGGAAAAACTCACTCAAACCTAGACTGATCATTGATTTATCTGCACCACATTCCTCCACGTTCCCCAGCCTAAATTCACTCATACCTTCTGAAGAATTTTCACTACATTACGCCACTATTGACCATGCCATAGGTGCTATCATTAAAGCAGGCACAAGGGCATGGTTAAGTACAACGGATGTAGTAAATGCCTTCAAGTTACTTCCCATGCACCCTTCCCTTTGGCACCTTCACGACATTAAATGGCAAGGGTTATATTATTTCTTTACCCGTCTCACTTTTGGCTCCAAAAGCAGCCCACGTATTTTTGACACATTTGCAGAGGCTTTGTGTTGGTTGTTAATCAATGTATGCAAATGTCCTTCGGTTATTTACTATCTAGATGATTTCCTCATGATTGAGAACAACACACTCCCCCCCAAGTAGTTTGAAACACATGTTGGCTTTGTTTGAATCCCTCACTATCCCAGTTTCCCCACACAAATACATTGGGGCCCGACACCAACATGCAATTTTTGGGGATACAACTAGACACTGTACACATGCAGGCTAGCCTCCCTCAGGACAAAATTGAGCGTACCCTGGCAAGCATCGGACACTACCTACGGCAAGGGTGTTGCACCAGGAAAGAACTGCAATCACTGCTGGGATCGCTCAACTTTGCAATGAGGATCATTCCCCAGGGGAGATCTTTTATTTCACATCTACTATCCCTATTTCCAAAATTCACCAAAGACACTTCAAGTATCACATTAGACGACCATGCAACCTCTGATTTACATATGTGGGGAGTTTTTCTCACCTCTTGGAACGGGCGAGCCATGTTTTTTTTTTTTTTAATTCTTTATTTTTGGTGCATAGGATAAACAGTACAAATAATCTGGCAATGCCCCAACAGCTGTTGCCGAGAGATTGTTTAACATAGATCAGTGTTAGTGAGGCATGTGTAACAATGCACATTTTGTTTTTTTAAAGTAGTGTTGTTAGTACAGGCTATAAAAGTAAACCTCAAGAATGTATTTCTGTGTGCTTAAATAAATTTAACCACCAGGGGGCAGCAGAGCGCTAGGTTTTCCGCATGGTCTCGCTTCATATTTGCTCTCTATGGGGAATTACAGAAGGAGAGCTGCAATATACACTCAGGATTTTTGTAAAGGTAAGGTGCTGAAACACAGGGTTTGCCATAGTCCACAACCTTATACATACATATACACATGGCATATATAATTAGCCTCTGCTTGATCATCCCTGCCTCTGTGCTGGATCGGTCAGTGTCCTTGATGTAGTCAGGTATCTTGCCAGGGAGGTGTTAGTCTCTTGTGTGTGCTAGCTGCAGCTTCTGGTATTTGAAAGAGGGAGCTTGTGACACAGCAGGGTTAGAGTCCCGATTGAGTTCCCTCTGATCCTCCGGTGACCATGGTGAGAGATTGCCTTCTTTACAGTCTGAGCGTTTCCTCCAGGTTGTTTGATGTGCAGCAAGAGTGTGTCTGTGCCTGTGGGTCTCCTATTCTGCCGCTGGTGATTGATGCGGCGGCCATTTTGTTTTTCGCCATGCGGTCCCTATTTGCGCTGTTTGTCACTGAGGCTTCATAGGTGATCGCTGCTTCCCCGGTGGGGTCCGGGATAACCCCCCCGGCCCACAGGGGGGGTGAACGGGGCCCTCGTTAAGTGCATGGGAGGTCCCGCCGGACTAAGCACGGGAGACCGGCCGCATCTCCCGCCAGAGCCTCACGACAGGCCACAATCCCAGCCATCCAGCAATCATCCTTGCCGGCAGGATGGGGGTCAGTATTCACCCCTTAAGTTGTGCTCGGGTCCCCCCTCGCCTTCTTGTAGCAGCTGTGCGGGTATTCAGGAGAGATTAGGGTGTTTTGCGCTGGATATTGGGGATTCCTTGAGGAGCCGAGGTGCCCCACGTCCAGCCAGCTCGGCGGTCAGGCCCGGCCCCCCACGAGCCATGTTTATACCACCCCACTCTGACACTTCACCTACACTGTGGACAGATGCTGCAGCAAACACAGGTTTTGCAGCCATCTGGGGAGATCTTTGGCTTTGGGGACCATGGCCGACCGAGGTCAAATCACTACCCAAATTCACAGAGACCTCAGCTTTATTTGAACTGTACCCAACCATGGTGGCGGCCATTGCCTGGGGACCACATTGGTCCGGTCACACGGTTAGGTGCTACTCGTATAATATGGCTACATGCCATATTGTCAATAAAGGCCGGTCAGCATCCTTGGTAATCATGAGACTCCTAAGACGACTCACATGGGTAGCGGCCACCTGTCAATTCTTCATTACATGTATTCACGTTCCAGGGTGCACAAACACCGGTGCTGATCACTTGTCTCAATTTCGTTTTCAGGATTTCTTCACGACACTACCCACCGCCTCCAGACTGGCAACTCCTGCCCCACTTTTCCAAGACATGATAATGGATTAAAAGCTTTGTTAGATCACGCACGTCACATTTCTCACCTCGCACTTTCAGTAAACACTAGAAACACATACGATAGGGCTTTTCACGTATTCAAGAAATTCATCACTGAATTCCACATCCACGACATGTTCACATTAGAATCAATATTGGGTTTCACTTCCTTTTGCCACATCAACCTTAAACTAACCTTAAACTATCATTTAACACTATAAAACTGTACCTTACTGGCATTTAACACCACCACATGCTTATCCAACAACCCAACGCTACAGGTTTCCTGTCCTCATATCAAATTAAGACAGTACTTAAAGGCATTAAAAAAATCGGACGCACATGTCCTCTCACAAAGACTACCCATAGACAACAACATATTCCATTCACTAATCAATTTATTAGATTCTTCTCAGCCCAGAACTATTATTGTAATAAAGACAGCTATATATTTAGCCTTTTATGGGTTCCTTTGACCCAACAAATTCACGACTAAGACCATTAAAACCCCCGACTACCTAAGAACTATGGACTTGCAAAAACATAACGACCATTACCTACTAATTTTAAAACAATCAAAAACCAGCGCCATAGGTCATACTATTAAAATCCCCTTGTGTCCTACTCATAATAAATGGTGCCCCGTACAAGTTTTTTACTCTTATCAGACTTAGGATTTTCCATCTCCAGAGCAGCGATTCATTATATTATTTTTTTTCACGTTTTCCATCACATTGATCACTTGTTCTTTGTCACTTTCACATACTAAATCACACTTCTGTTCGCTTCCTCTGATTCCATTAATCCTCCGCTGTTGAAAATATAGCATATAGCTATTTTGTTTCACAATATCACATGTATTGCACAGGTTGCTTAGCAACTGTCGTAACCACCGCGGGACGTAACATAATGACGTCACTCACGGCCTTTCTACACTTCCGGGATTTGATCGGCTGGGGAGGTGCTATTCACAGCACTTGGTAAGTAATCATTTGTATTTTGTATAAAAATACACTTAATGTTAAATACACTGTTCTGATCTTGAAAAAGACCTTTGTATAGGTCGAAACGTCAGTCTGCTGAACTTGATTATTTGGACACAATAAACTGAACACTTTTTTTTTCTCAAATCCAGGAGTGCACATTGTTATTTTCATTATATACTTTTCGCTGGTTTGCACCCTGGTATTTATCATTATTATTTTTTCAACTGGAAAGGTAGTGTGCCAAACTTATTACATATATAAGTTGCACGGTTGAGATGTGCAGAAACCAACGTGAGGTTAGACCTGTAAAAAGAGGGCAATAATTTAAGAAATTATATCTTTTGTCAGACATTTTATTTAGCAAGACATTATTTAGACATTTCATGGAAAGCTAATCTGATTTATTTTTCTGGATTAGGGATGTACCTGTTGTATGCAGAAGATTTCCAATGTCCCATGTTTTTTTATGATATGTGTTGGTACATTATTACCAGAAGCTTCTGTGGCCGCCCCAATATGGAATGAATGGCCAGAGAATGAAGGTGGGTTGTGTCCCAGCCTGAGTAACAGTGTGCGTATGTATAGCATGAACTGTTTGGTGGTAAGGGGTTTCCGTTGAATGGCTAATAGTGGGGATTTGGGGTCAGTTGTCAGCTGTCTCTTGACTAGATTATCCAATATGTGAATTGGACACCACTTGGTAGAGGTAGGGTAATATTTAATCTCTACTCTGGGGGGGGGGGCAGTCTGGCTCGTTTTGGTATGAGAGATTGACAAAATAAAAGCGTGACTTAAAGTTAGATGCCTTTTCCACAGAAAATTCCTTAGGTCTCAGGAAACCGTAAAAGGCTATGTAGTCTGTGGATTTGATTGTCAGATTAGTGACATACTCAAAGGGGGTCTCGTCTAGTAGATCGGAGATGTTCCTAAATAGGTTACTATCTATTGGAAGTATTTTTAAGGGATTATGAACTGTTAGTCTCTGAACGCCTCTAAGGACACTTTTGACTGGGTTAGATGCTAGGAATGGAGCTCTGTTTGGATAAATAGTTAACATGTAGTGTTGTATGACTGTTAAGTAAAGTTTGATTGTATTGTATGCTAATTTTAGAGATGTGTGGCAAAAAAGTTTTCTATGGAAAATACATTTATTACACAGTAATCAATTACACATTTTTTTAACAAATCATATGCTCTGGTTTAGGCTTTCTTGGTATTGAGTGATAAACCAGCCTGTGTGAGCGACCTACTGTGACTTAGCAGGGTATTTAGAGCATTACTAGGTCTGTGAACTTTGGAGGTTCTTTGGGTTGAAAGTTTGCTGTCGGAAAAATTCCTGCAAATTAGAACATGAGAGTGCGTCAGCTGCATTATTCTGAATGCCTGAAACGTGAATACAATTAAGACAGAACTGAAGATTTGCCGCTAACGAGGTACGTTTCCTTACCAACTTCATGATAGTAAGGGACTGAGAGTGGCCTTTATTAATTATGTTACATGCTGCCAAGTTGTCTGAGAAACACCTCACTGATTTACCTCTCCACTCTTTACCCCAAACATGTGCTGCGGCTACATTCAGGAAAATTTCAAATACTGGTGGTATTGGAATTTTCTAGTGAGGTAGTCTCTGGTGGTCAATAGTGATGTCGCGAACATAAAATGGCGAACCGCCATTTACTAAAATGGGCAGGCGAATTTTAAAACCGACAGGGACTCTTTCTGGCCACAATAGTGATGGAAAAGTTGTTTCAAGGGGACTAACATCTGGACTGTGGCATGCCGGAGGGGGATCCATGGCAAAACTCCCATGGAAAATTACACAGTTGATGCAGAGTCTGGTTTTAATCCATAAAGGGCATAAATCACCTAACATTCCTAAATCACAATGGATATGGATTGACACCTGACATATGACATATTGACACCTTGACAAATGGATTGACACCTGTCCTCAGAGACCCTGATACACACTGACACAGAGCAGAATAGGGACTGTTCCCCCTACATAGGCTCACTTGGCAGATATGGATTGACACCTGTCCTCAGGGACCCTGATACACACTGACACAGAGCAGAATATTGACTGTTCCCCCTACATAGGGTCACTTGGCAGATATGGATTGACACCTGTCCTTAGGGACCCTGATACATACTGACACAGAGCAGAATAGGGACTGTTCCTCCTACATAGGGTCACTTGGCAGATATGGATTGACACCTGTCCTCAAAGCCCCTGATACACACTGACAAAGAGCAGAATAGAGACTGTTCCCCCTACATAGGGTCACTTGGCAGATATGGATTGACACCTGTCCTCAGGGACCCTGATACACACTGACACAGAGCAGAATAGGGACTGTTCCTCCTACATAGGGACACCATTTTTAGCCCAAGGCAGCTCATCTCATCAGGCCTTTTTTAGTTGAATGTATCGCCCATTGTCAGTCCTTTCGGGATCCATCCCTCATTCATCTTAATAAAGGTGAGGTAATCTAGACTTTTTTGACCTAGGCGACTTCTCTTCTCAGTGACAATACCTCCTGCTGCACTGAAGGTCCTTTCTGACAGGACACTTGAAGCGGGGCAGGCCAGAAGTTCTATCGCAAATTGGATAGCTCAGGCCACAGGTCAAGCCTGCACACCCAGTAGTCAAGGGGTTCATCGCTCCTCAGAGTGTCGATATCTGCAGTTAAGGCGAGGTAGTCTGCTACCTGTCGGTCGAGTGATTCTCTGAGGGTGGATCCTGAAGGGCTGTGGCGATGCATAGGACTTAAAAAGCTCTGCATGTCCTCCATCAACAACACGTCTTTAAAGCGTCCTGTCCTTGCCGGCGTGGTCATGGGAGGAGGAGGATTACTTTCACCTCTTCCCCTGTTAGATTCCCGTTGTGCTGTGACTTCACCCTTATACGCTGTGTAAAGCATACTTTTTAATTTATTTTGCAAATGCTGCATCCTTTCCGACTTGTTGTAATTTGGTAACATTTCAGCCACTTTCTGCTTATACCGAGGGTCTAGTAGCGTGGACACCCAGTACAGGTCGTTCTCCTTCAGCCTTTTTATATGAGGGTCCCTCAACAGGCACGACAGCATAAAAGACCCCATTTGCACAAGGTTGGATGCCGAGCTACTCTTTTCCCGTTCCTCCTCCTCAGTGATCTTAATGAGACTCTTCCCCCCCAGCCGCGTACAACACCACGGGTACTAGATAGGTGACAACGAGCACCCTGAGATGCCTGTTGTGGTTGGTCTTCCTCCTCCTCCTCAAAGCCACATTCCTCCTCTGACTCCTCTTCCTCACAATCCTCTTCCAGCGTTGACGCAGGTCCAGCAAGCGATGCTGATAAGGCTGTTTCTGGTGGTGATGGTGACCACAACTCTTCCTCTTCACGGTCATCTACGGCCTGATCCAGCACTCTTCGCAGGGCACGGTCCAGGAAGAAAAAAAATGGTATGATGTCGCTGATGGTGCCTTCGGTGCGATTGACTAGGTTTGTCACCTCCTCAAAAGGACGCATGAGCGTCCAGTAACGTGGCAAAAAAATTCCCAGCTCCCCAGAGGCTGTCCTAGCACCCCGGTCATACAAATATTCATTAACAGCTTTTTCTCGTTGGAGCAGGCGGTCGAAAATTAGGAGTGTTGAATTCCAACGTGTCGGGCTGTCGCAAATCAAGCGCCTCACTGGCATGTTGTTTCGCCGCTGGATATCGGCAAAGTGAGCCATGGCCATATAGGAACGCCTGAAATGGCCACACACCTTCCTGGCCTGCTTCAGGACGTCCTGTAAGCCTGGGTCCTTATGCACAAAGCGTTGTACGATCAGATTACACACATGTGCCATGCACGGCACATGTGTCAACTTGCCCAACTTCAATGCCGCCAACAAATTTGTTCCGTTGTCACAAACCACTTTGCTGATATCCAGTTGCTGCGGAGTCATCCACTTTTCCACCTGTGCTTTCAGAGCGGACAGGAGTGCTTGTCCGTTGTGACTCTCTGCTTTCAAGCAAGTCAAACCCAAGATGGCGTGACACTGCTGTATCCGGGATGTGGAATAGTACCTGGGGAGCTGGGGGGGTGCCATTGATGTGGAGCAAGATGCAGCAGCAGAAGAGGACTCAGCCGAGGAGGTTATGGAAGAGGATGGAGTAGGAGGAGTAGAGGAGGTGGCAGCAGGCCTGCCTGCAAGTCGTGGCGGTGTCACCAACTCCTCTGCAGAGCCACGCATTCCATGCTTGGCAACCGTCAGCAGGTTTACCCAATGTGCAGTGTAGGTGATATACCTGCCCTGACCATGCTTTGCAGACCAGGTATCAGTAGTCAGATGGACCCTTGCCCCAACACTGTGTGCCAGACATGCCATTACTTCCTTTTGCACAATCGAGTACAGGTTGGGGATTGCCTTTTGTGCAAAGAAATTTCGTCCGGGTACCTTCCACTGCGGTATCCCAATAGCCACACATTTTTTGAACGCCTCAGACTCCACCAGCTTGTATGGTAAAAGCTGGCAGGCTAATAGTTCAGACAAGCCAGCTGTCAGACGCTGGGCAAGGGGGTGACTTTCTGACATTGGCTTCTTACGCTCAAACATGTCCTTGACAGACACCTGACTGTGGGCAGATGAGCGGGACTGCTCAAGGCGAGAGACGGAGTGGCGGATGATTGAGAGGGGGCAAGGAGGACAGCAGTGGTTGACGTGGCTAAAGATGCTGGACCAGGAGGAGGATGGCAGCTTTGAGTTTGTGTGCTGCTTGTACTCATGTGTTGATCCCATAGGCGTTTATGATGTGCGATCATGTGCCCACGCAAAGCAGTTGTACCTAGGTGGGTGTTGGACTTCCCACGACTCAGTTTCTTTTGGCACAGGTTGCAAATGGCATCGCTGTTGTCAGAGGCAGACACACAACAAAAAATGCCACACTGCTGAGCTCTGCAATGACGCCATTCTGGTGGTGGACACAGCATGCGTTGATTGGCGTGCTGTCGGGCTGACCCCGGGTGCTGATGCATGCTGTCTGACTGTGCCACTAGCTCCTTGCGATGACCTCCCCCTGCTTCCAACTCGTCTCTTCCTCCTCTTCTCTGTCTCCCCATCTGAACTTTCGCCCTGTTCTTCTTCTTGCCAAGCGGGCACCCACGTGACATCCATGGACGCATCGTCATCATCAACCGCTTCACTTGTATCTGACAACTCAGCAAAGGAAGCAGCAGCGGGTACAACATCATTATCATCACACCGTACGTCCATGTGTGTAATGCTGCCTGCCTGAGACATATCCCTGTTATCTACATCCTCTGGCAATAATGGTTGCGTATCACTCATTTCTTCAAACGGATGTGTAAATAACTCCTCTGACATACCAAGTGAAGCGGCTGTGGTGTTAGTGTTGGTGGTGGCGGCAGGCGGGTGAGTGGTATCTTGAGAGGTACCCGAAGCTAGGCTGGAGGAGGATGGTGTGTCAAGGTTCCGAGCGGAAGCTGTAGAAGATTGGGTGTCCTGTGTTAGCCAATCAACTATGTCCTCAGAACTTTTCAAGTTCAGGGTACGTGGCCTCTGAAAACTGGGCATTATTCTAGGGCAAAAGGGAATCACCGCACCACGACCCTGCGGGGTGGCCTGCCTCTGCCTGTCATTTTTTTTTTGGATTAGTGGTACTATGCGTGCAAGCTACTATGAGACCAGATATGAGTGGCACTGTGCACTTGAACAGTTCTGCAGAGCACACACTGTAGGCCTGACACACCCGCTTGAAGACAAGTAACTGCTATTCAATCTATAACAGTGAAAAAAGTTTTTTGGTTTTAAATGCACACTATTGTGCCACCAGATATGAGTGGCACTGTGCACTGGCAGAGTACACGCTGTTGGCCTGACACACAGACGCTTGCAGACAACTAACTGCTAATTAATCTATTACAGTGAAAAACATTTTTTGTTTTTAAATGCAAGCTATTATGACACCAGATATGAGTGGTGGCACTGGGCAAGTGGGCACAGTATCCACTGTGAGCCTGACACACAGACGCTTGCAGACAACTAACTGCTATTCAATCTATTACAGTGAAAAATAGTTTGTGGGTTTTAAAATGCACACTATTGTGCCACCAGATATGAGTGGCACTGTGCACACTGGCAGAGTACACACTGTTGGCCTGACACAGACGCTTGCAGACAACTAACTGCTAATTAATCTATTACAGTGAAAAAAAATTTGGTTTTTAAATGCAAGCTATTGTGACACCAAATATGAGTGGTGGCACTGGGCAAGTGGGCACAGTATCCACTGTGAGCCTGACACAGAAGCTGGCAGGCAGGCAGGCAACTGCAATTACATTACACAAAAAAAGCAGACTGATGTTCTAGCCCTAAAAAGGGCTTTTTGGGGTGCTGTCCTTACAGCAGAGATCAGATGAGTCCTTCAGGACTGTAGTGGACACTGAATACACTAGCCTAGCTATACATTTCCCTATCAAATGAGCAGCAGTTACACTTTCCCTCCTCTATCTAAGAATGCAGCTTCAGAATGAATCTAAAATGGATGCTGTACAGGAGGTGGGAGGGTCTGGAAGGGAGGGTCTGTTGCTGATTGGCTGGAATGTGTCTGCTGACTGTGAGGCACAGGGTCAAAGTTTAGTCAATGATGACGAATAGGGGGCGGGTCGAACCGTGCATGGGTTCACCCGCCGTGGCGAACGCGAATACGCTATGTTCGCCGGGAACTATTCGCCAGCGAACAGTTCGGTGCATCACTAGTGGCCAAGAGTCGTATATCCAGTCATTGCCAAAAATCGCTGCATAACCTATGGCACCTGATGCATCAGTTCAAATTACCGGTGGAACATCAAGATGGGGGGAACGAATAATGACCTGC